>NW_010312981.1:39845-41027 GCF_000700745.2 Antrostomus carolinensis
CTCACATGCTCTACATATTCCTTTCCATTCCCAGCCTTCCTTTCAACACATCCTCCCCTCCTCCTGTTTTTCCATTCAGGCAATCCCTCCTACAAAATTCCACTTCAAAATAATGACTAACAATATTGCCATGCCATCTGTTTTTGTAACATATCACTCTTTCTACACCTTTTAACACCCCGTTTATACAGAACATCATTTTTTTGGAGTGAGGACTATCCACCATTATCTGCACATCGCCTAAAACAACTGGTTTCTGTTCTTAAGCCTTTCATCTTCAATATAGCAGTGGTTAAAAATGACTATTTCCTTGATTAGGTTTCCAGCTGCTGGCATAAGAACACAAGCTTGCCAAAACCTGACATGCTGGCAGACTCTGGAAATGCTTAGCAGAACTTTATTCAGTTCTTCCCATCTATCCTAAGATGGAGAGTTTTGATAGTGGGTTTTGGGGGGTTTTTTAAATGCATCAGACTCAAAACAGGAATCTAGTCTGTAAAGATTCTTCTCTGCACAGGAATTGCAGGTCTACAAACGTTTATGTGAATGCAGAAATGCCTTAAGAACTATAAAAAAAACCAAAAAAACCCAACACAATAAAGAATGACCTGAATCACTATGGCAAGTTAAATTACTTTATGCACAACTTATGCCATTTTTCTGAAGTAAGGAAAACATGGGACAATTTAAAACTGTATTTCTGACACTGAACACCTTTTTAGTCAAGCAATGACTTACACTCTGTTATTTTACATCATTCCTGTTTATTGTTCAGGTAAAACATACCATCAAAAACCAGAAAACACAGACCCACTTTTACACAGTTATACTGTACCCGAGATATCTACATAAGAAGTTCTATAAATGCCACAAAACAAACCTTGCTGTAATCAAAAATTAAATGAAGCATGCATGCTTTCATCTCAGAGGATGGCATGTTAAAAAAAGGAAGAGGTAGCACCAAAATACACACCAGAGAGCTCTAAACCAGATTTGACTGTTACACAGCAGGGGAAGAAATGAAACTTAAGTGAGCAGAAGCAGACTTGCAACGTGGAACATGGAGGCCAGTCATTTGTGGTGTACTCTAGAGGTCAATACTGAGGCCAATATTGTGTAACGTCTTCATTAATGACCTGGACACTGAACAGGTGCACCCTCAGCAAGTTTGCAGATGATAAA
>NW_010312981.1:41102-50123 GCF_000700745.2 Antrostomus carolinensis
AGGATCTCATGAAACCCTACAGGGGGAAATGCAAAGTCCTCACCTGGGGAAGAATAACTCCACACATCACTACAGGCTGGAGGCAGAGTGGAAAGCAGCTTTGCAGAAAAGCACCCAGGGGTCCTGGATGAACATGAGCCAGCAATGTGCCTCAGCCAAAGGCGGCCAACAGCATCCTGAGCTGCATGAGGAAAAACAGCACCAGCGAGTCAAGGGAGGTGATCCTTCCCCTCTACTCAGCACTGGCGAGATGCATCTGGAGTGCTGGGCCCAGGTCTGGGTTCCCCGGTACAAGACAGATATGGACATGCTGGAGCCAGGCCATGAAGATGATTAAGGCTGCGTGAGCCAGAATTTTGTAGCCTCCAGAAGAGAAGGACCGGTGGTGGGGGAGAAGGGTCTTATTAATGTGTATAAATACCCAATCGGGAGCAGAAAAGAAGAGTGAGTCTGACTCTCCTCAGTGGTGCTCAGTGAATGGACAAGAGGCAACGGGCACAAACTGGAACACAAGAAAGTTAAAAAAAAGTTTTGGGTGGTTTTGTTTGCTGTTTTTTTGTTTTTGTTGTTTTTGTTTTGTTTTTTTTTTTTTAATCTTATTTTTCCTGTCATTTGTTTTGTTTTACTGTGAGGGTGGTCAAACACCGGAACCTACCTAGACAGGTTGTGGCGTTTCCATCCTTGGAGCTTGTCTAGGTGACCCTGCTTTGAGCACGGTGATTTGACTAACTAGATGATCTCTGCAGGTCTCTCAAAAATGTCAACATTAATCTGAGGGTAAAAGCACACTTCTACTGTAGGAAAAAGACAAATATAATACAGCAAAACTGGGTTGGTTTTAGTGCTACTCTTTAGGTCTAAGCCTCAGTTCTACAAAGTTAATTTAAAAAGCTGAAAAATTTAAATATTTGATACCAATTATTTCTAAAAATACTCATTTTACCTCAACATAAGAAACTGCCTGCAATCTCTTCTAAGTTTCTAGACAGTAAAATAGGCCTCACTGCTTAGAAATGTGAATGCCACAAAACCACTTGCTTAATGGTCAATGGATAAAAACATACAAGAACATGAAGGAAGATTCATCTGCAATGAAAGTCTTTTGTAACATTTTAGCTAGGTTAAATAGATAACTTTTAAAAAGGAAATATAAAAGCTGCTGTATCGAGAACTCTGGAAAATAACCTCCTTATCTGGCTAATAAATATAATAGGGGTGGCAGCAATAAAAATTTGTGTCATTACTGATCTGAAGGCTGTACCTGCAGAAGTGAAGGCTGAATCAGTTTCCAATTCCCGCTGCTTAATAAGATTTGTGCTATACAGAAACCCACCTAGGTAGTTTCAAACACAAAATGAAAGACTCATTATACATCTCATTATACAAAACTCAAAAAACTTGTATTGTAAACCTCCCCTGAGGAGTAATGCCAAGTATTATGGATTAGGTGCAACTTTCCACAGCCCTTTCAATATTCGCACTGAGTACTGCATGTTGATATTGCACCTAAAATAGGACACACAGCTTTGCTGATTTAGTCAGCAAACAGTAGAGAGGCACAACTTGAATGCAAATAAGCAGTGGCTGCTCCTACTTTCTCTGTAATTTTTAGGAAAAGAACCTGTCACTGAGGGACAAACCCAGCCTAGCAATGGTCTTTGCAGTGAATATCCTTTCTTTTCTTCTTCTTCTTCTTTCTAAATCTAAATCAGTTTTCACTAACATTGCCAAAACCTCCCAGTAACTTTTGCAGCTGTAAGGCAATCAGCTTAAAGACAGCTACCTGGCAATCTTTCCACTCCATTTGGATGCAACTGTGTTAACCTGGACACACGAACAGGCTGTACAGAGCACCTGGACACTCACTGCTGACAAGAGTAATCTCAGTAATCACAGAACAGTTGAGGTTGGCAGGGTCCTGTGGAGGTCACCTGGTCCAAACCCCCTGCTCAAGCAGGGCCACCTAGAGCTGGTTGCCAGGGACCGCATCCAGATGGCTCTTGAATATCTCCAAGGACAATGACTCCACCACCTGAGAAGGCATCCACATGTACACTAAGGTCACATAACAGGACCTCATAACCGTGGAGTCAACATGACAGACTGCATATATATATATGTACACACACACACACATAAATATATATATAAAAATATATATATATGAATGGGGGAAGAAGTTACCTTACATGGGTGTCTGCATGCTGATCACAGAAAGGCTGGAACACACAGACATCAAGTAGGTTCCCTAATAAGCCATATGGCCCACCCCAGCCAGCAAGTGTGAAGTTTTATTTAAATGCCCTGCCAAAAACCCCATGAAGTTCTACACACCTTTTAACTTCTCTGTAATAAAAATGAAGCCTATACAAACACCGGTATTTCAGACAGTCCCTCTATCTAGTACAAACTTTTCTGGGATTTGTTTAGATTCTTGTATATTTTTGGCTCTATCCTCAGTCTTAAAGTAACTGTATCACAGGCAGAACCTGTTTGCAAGCTCATATATTTGATTATTCCACTGCATTCCTCAAACTTATTGTTTTCACCAGAATACATATAGACATTATAACAGTGCAATTACAACATAACTATACTGATTTCATGGCAGATCTTTGCAACCAGTCCCTGGACCTTGTCAATTGAGCCTAGGCCTTAATGTTATAATTGTTACCACAACTATAGCTTTGGTCAACATATAAAGAAACATTATTTTATTGTTTACATTAATTTATTATTGGGCAGAGTAGTAGCACAGAAATAACACTGCTTGTAGACAGCAGGTTCTTCACTGTACAACCAGTTCTGCTATTGATTCGATGTGGGACCCTAAGCAAATACATTCTTCTCTTTACACAGGTGTACCTTGCTGTCCGTCAAGAACATGCTCCTGAAACATGAGATAGCAACTCAATAGACAGTGAAACCATTTTTTTTTTTTTACATAGAATAAATGTAATATAGAGGAGACATATACAGGAATTTAAAAAACACACACAAAATTCTAACACACAGGAACAGTATGTATGACATGGTGGACAGAGAGGAAGAAGCAAGTTCATCGGTTGTCAACTAAACATCCAGTGATGACAGACGAGGATGAGATGTTGGCTTTTCAGAAGCTGGGTTTGCAATAGCTGGAGATATAGAATGCTAATTTGAAAAAAAAGAAAAAAAGAAAAAAAAAGAAAAAGTTGACTACTAATTGTCCTGAGATTTTGATCAGCACATCTCCCTTGATGTGACTGAATCTCCAGTGACCTTGTCCAATCATTCTGAACTATTTCAGCTGCTTCATCTGTGAGCCTGAACACCCGCTGTAAATCTTTCAGTGTGAGTGTTCAAGCTGCCTCTTTGCAAATGGTTACATTTTCATTGTCATCATCATCATCCTTCTCAGAGGCCCACTGCACACGGAGGTCAAGCAAGTCAATCAAGGGTAAAGGACAAAAATAGGGTAATGACAACAGTTAGCAGAACTGGGCATTAAATGATCAATACTGGAACTCTGAAACAAGAGACTGAGAAGAAATGGATAGCGTGGTGTTACTGCACCTGTTTCCTCTTCCAGAGATTTATCTTGTCTACTCAGACTGCAAAAATTACTAAGCAGGAGCTGTTTCTCACTGAGTGTTTACATACTGTCTAATCCTGCCAACCTCAGTTGTGATATGCATGTGCTACTGTGGTAAAAATAAGAGAGACAACTATTTTCAGGCCAGTGTGTTATTTTGAGGAAGTTCATTTTACACACTGAAAAAGAAGATATTTCAACAAGCAGCCAAAAAGCACCCTTAAGAAGTATGTAACAGAACTGGAAGTTGTAGCTGAGATAGATAAGCTGCTAGTCTACTTCCAGGGGCACCAATAATAAAAGTCGGTCCTAAGTTAAATATTGGACCCAATATAGATGCAGCTACTTTGAGAAACACTTTGAAGTCTGCAGGTGATGGAGTTCTAAGCACGTAGTGTCAGTTATACATATATTTCTTTGACTGTATTACAAAAGCACAAATATATTCAGTGACTTGACCAAAAGGTACTCTACAGTAGCAGACAGAAGAACTGTATGAAACCAATATCTGGATTCTAGCTAGAACATTGATTTTGTCACAGTATTTTAAGGTTTATTTAAGTCACAGAATTAAAGCAAGTCGTCTATACATAGGCACCAAATTTGCTACTTAACAAGTTTCGTGCCAGTGGAGCAGAATCTCACAGTTTATTCAGGCAGCCTCTCATTGCTCAAACAGCTCAGCAGGCCATCCATGCAAAGTATGAAACAAATGCCTCAAAAAAAGGAGAAAGTTCTTAAAAAAACAACAACAAAAAACCCCCCCACGACATACTAGAAAACACATCCTTTAAAGAACTAGTTAAGTTACAGACTAGTGACCTCCAATCACATCACTGATAAAACTCAAACTCTGAAAACAATCTCAGAATAAATACGCTATCTCAAATTCCTCATTCCTACTCCAGCCCTGTTTACGTCTCATAGAAGCTATAAACCTCTAGAGAAAAGAGAAACAAATGGACACGAGGCTATTTTTCACACAGCTCTTCAGAAGTATGAGAAGCCTGCCAGTGCAAAAGGCAGAAATGGTAAGCTGGAAGCGGGGCTACACTTTACGATGCTGAAAATCTTCTAGGCCGTGCTGCAGTCCACAGAAAAACCCCCTGTCAAAAGCTGTATGCTGGTATATTTTTGGAGAGGGTGTGAAAAGGTAAAGGCAGAGGCATAAGCCTCACCACATTTGCTGTATCCTATTTTGCATTCTCATACTTTCACTATGAAGCCAGAGAAGGGACTGGAGACTGTTAACGGGAAGTGCCCACTGCTGAGAAAGGGAATTCGGGAAGGAGCTGAGCACCAGCTGAAATGATGCTGGGCTATGAACGCTGGCACAACGAACTGAGGCGGCTATGGGGACTGACCACTGCGGGACACAGTGTCAGAAACAGTACTGGAAATGAGGGGACGAAAAAAATGAATAATGAGCCGAGCACAGAAAGCTGCAAGTTCCTGCAATGAATTCTTTCCTTCTCAAATAAGCAGCAACAGAGGAGAGAAAGACACTGGGATGGGATCAGATATACAGTCTAGGCAGGTCAGTGAAGGGGGAAAGGGGAGGGAAGAACAGAAGAAAGAAGATAAGCAGGCCCCCTCACTGAGTCATACCAGAGCTACTGCTGCTGGAAGGGAGCCAGATCTGAGGTGGAGCATTGGCCTCTGCTTTTTTTCCCCTCCTCTCGGAAAACCAAGGAGAAGCAAAGCCACCAAACCTGGACATCTACCTGAAATGCATTCAGATCTTGCCGACTCTAAATCCCTACTCTAAATTACACCTAGCCTCAGAAAAACTTGTAATCAAAAGCATGTGAGAGTAACTTCAAAACATCCTCTTTTTTGGCTGAGTTTTTGTGCTGTCCTGAAGTAAGATTCATTATTGGATCAGTGATTCCGTAATGTAAAATACAAAACCCTTCAAAAAGAGACAAGTATATAAAGTGGCAGTTGAGGACAGCAGAGTTGTATTGTTCCTCAAACTACACATTGCTTTTTCCTCGGTAAATTACTAATTTGCCTTCTTCAAAGGCCCTGCTGTCAACTGAATGCACACTTCTTAGCTTAACATCCTTCAAAAGCAATTTAAAAATGTGTACCTATTTCTGTAAAATTTATCACATAGATCAGCCTCAAATCACGCCCAAATCAGAATTCTGCTTTTAAAAAATATTTCAGCTACGTGTTTTACAACACTCATTATCACACACCAACAGGTATCTTGTATGCAGTTTACGATTAGCGTCCTCAGCTACTTGAACTCAGTCTTAAGCGAAGTGATAGTTCAGCAACCTCAGCTTGTTTGTTAATGTCTCTCCTAACATGACACCGAGTCTCACTCTAACTTCTTTATGGACAGATTTACAGCTTGGTTCTGTCTTTCTGCAGCTGAATACACACCTGACAGAAACACTCAACTGAGCATTCACAAACTTATTTTGAACTGGTCAGTCTTGAGGAAAGACTCCAAGAGCTTGAAATGGTCAAAAGCCAGTAGGAAATAAATCAGAACTTTAATACATCCATACACCACAACTTAGCAGCAAGCATGACAATTCAGGAATGACCAATTAAACAAAAGACCACGCATGTTCAATTTTCATTATGATTTCATTCACAACAGGCCTTGCAATTTCTCATTTTTTTTTCTTTTTTTATAAAAAGCATGTACAAAAATTGCTAGCTGGCAGAAAAGAAATACTGTCTGAGAAGAAAATTAAATTTTGTTTCATAGTTGAGCATTACCTAGTGAATTAATACCCATTCTTTTAAGTATAAGCAGCAATACTATGAGAGTTCTTTAGAGATAAAAAGACTACTACCTCAAATAGTATCTATGATCTTATACAACAAAGCATAAATTTAACACTACTTTCATTCTGTTACCACCATGGCAGTGTTATAGCATTTCTGAAATTATACTTTTGTCCAAGTCACTATGTCAACAGACATGCCAGTCTGCTTCAAGCACCAAAGAGCTAAAATGGAATGAAATGGCTCAAGCAGCTAAGATGCATTCGAACATAAATTCTAGTAGTGCTTCACTTCACCTTTTGCAATTGTAGTCAGAATTTTACTCTTTGTATTTCACAGAACAACAGAAAATAGTAGGCAGATCTTTGGGCTTAAATAAAATTTTGATTTCTTGCCTTTCAAGCTCTTTATTACACAAAGACGTAGGACATCAAGAGATGACTCGCATAGTATTGCCTAATACAATGAGATTTCTTCTTCAAAAGACCTAAAGAAGTTGTCAAACGTTACTGCTAACACAGTCCATTCTAGGAGTTCATCCTTCCATTATTTTTAATTAAAAGTCTGTTTTTCAACCCCCTCAACCACCATACCGCAAACCACTCCAATTTTAGAGACTGGATTGGCAGACCTTTACAAATCAATTGTTGAGAAGAGGATTACACAAAAGCCCTCAAAGATAAGAACACTGGCAATCCCTGTCATTCATACACCTCACTGAGCACAATACCTCCAGAAGAAGCAGCAGAAAGAGTAGGTAGGTGCCCTCAGAACCAATGTCCATAGCTGATACTAGGCACAAGACACAGTGCTGCTAGATGTTTGACTTTCTGAACATCTGCATAAGCCTCTTCCACATACCAATCAATGCCCCTCACTCAGCAGGTGGAATCTGGAGTCTGTTCTGAACCCGACTCCCAGTTAGCTGCACAGCATGGACACACAGCTTTCAACACACTCAGATCTGTGCCGAGCTAATCACGCCAGAGGTGAAGCAGCCTGTACAGGCGTAGGGGTTTGCTGTCATGTAGGCAGCATGGCAACTGAGCACCTTTCCCACAGGCAAGACATGCACGTTAAACCCAATGAGAAAGGTTATTCTAATCCAGACCAACCCAAGTGAAGACAAGCATCATGCTGCCTGTAAGCCAAACAATAAGTACACCCCATTGTCTTATACAGTATATTAGAAGTTGTGTTTACTATTTTTTCCCTCAAAAAAAAAAGTCAATATAGATGTAAGTGATTATATTCACTTTATATTTCAACTTTATATTTCACTTTATATTTCAACTCCCAGGTAAATAACTGGATAGCCCTCTCTCTGACATCACATACGTTATTTCTGACAATGATTGCTTAAGTCCAACACCTCCGAAAAGAGACAGAATTACTTTTGTCTCCTTTAAAAAAAAATATGCAGAGATGCAATAAGAAGTTCTTGAAGCTTACCAACAAACATTACTAAAGGTATAGAAAGAAAGGAAAAAAAAAAAGTTTAACAAGGAAATAAATAGAAGATGTCCAAGTCACACTTCCTTTTGCAGACTGCAGTGAAGTGTGTCTTCTCTATCCAAGATGAATTAAAAACACTTTTGTTATGCAAACTAATATTAAAGTTCATGGTTTGGGAAGCCAGGGATTTCCTACTGTGTTCCTCACAGCTGGACAACTAAACTACTTCACTGTTTACTTTACGATGCCACATTCATGATATGGCATAGCCTACACATTTTCTTAAAAGAAAATAAGCCTTAATGAGTTAACCACATGCACGCACAGAAAGCCTGCTACCTGCCAGACAACCCCAGGCACTACATTTTTTAATAATGATATAGTTACTCATGCCATTACATAAATATTATTACATAATATCTCCTTTGTATGCAAAATTAGAACTACAATAAAATAGGTCCCATAATTTCAATATTGTATCTATTAATCCCACTCATTCACTTAATAATTTGGAGCTGTAAATGCATCAGATCACAACAGCTTCAATACCTCACATTCCTCTGTGCCTAAACTGAGGATAGACAGATAATTCTAAATAAAAAAATAAACAACAACAACAAAAAAAAAACCCAGACAAAAGATCTGCTCTACTATAATAACTGGATGAAGGGAAAGACACCATTACTGTGCTTTTTTATGACGTGTTTTTTGTTTTGCCTGACATTTACTGTATACACCAATACCTCATTTACAACATGTAAGTCAAAATATGCAGAAATACCTTGATTCCCAAGATCAGCACTATATAATGTAAGCAGAAAGGGATCACAAGCAATGATGCTTAACATATCTAACATCTCAAAGAAAAGGGCTTTTTTTTTTTTCCAACTAATTATTTAACATATAGGTAAACTACAAAAAATATGAAATTGATTTTCCTAGGTATTAAAATTGTTAGAAATTTGTTCCGATGCTCAGAAACACACTGGGGATGTGGGAAGACCATAACCGCGAGTCCATGGAGAAGAGGCAAGGAAGAAGTGGGATGTGACATGAGCAAGTCTCAGGGGGCAACATGTGGCCGGCGCTTAGGACGTTCCCTTCTGCAGTGCAGCACCAGTGCCCACCGTTTCACGCGGTTTGCACCACGCTAGCGTGAGCCCAACCAACGCAGCCCCCCCGCTTCGGAAGCGCCGCAGGAGTCCCGCTTGTGACCAGGCTCAAAGGTTTCCCCGGGTGTGCTC
>NW_010312982.1:0-30348 GCF_000700745.2 Antrostomus carolinensis
CGGGGGAAGGCGCTGGGCTGAGGAGGAGGTTTGAGGGTGAGCCCTGTGGTGCTTGCCTATGAGTTCTTTATCTCCGAAGGGGCAAAAGTGAAAATGCACCACTTGAAAGTGCATTTACCAGCCCTGCTTCCTGATGGAAATCTGCTTGCTTTGCAGGTACTTATCAGGGTGCCACCATTGTTAAATCCCACGCAGTGTTGGAGAACAATGACCCGCTCACACTTCCCCCATAGAAATCTTTTGGCAATCCCCTTTTATGAAGAAATCACTCGATATTAAAATCGAGACTTCCCTTTTTTTTTTTTCCTTTTTTTTTCCTTCTCCTTCTTAAAAGCCGTGTTTCTTTCGTTGGTTCTTAAAGAAAGTCTTATTGTTCTTATTAAGTAAGCTGCTATTTTCCACCCCCTCCCCCCAAAATATATTCCTGTCCAAGCATAAGCTCGGGGCTTTCACAGTGTAGGTGGTGTACTGGAGAGGAGAAGCAAGCCACATGTGGTAATTTGTGGGTCTAGATTGCATTTCTACTATTAAAACTCTCCAAAAAAAGAGAAATATCTCAGCTAGTAAATGGTCTCAGCTGCCCCTAGAAGTGAGGCTTTACTTGGAGGGAATAAGTGGATTTAGCACACTGCATGCAGTGCAGGGATTTGCAACTACTGTCTTGGCTTCAGTTGCTGAGTTGGGTGTATTCCAGCTGCTTGGCAAAACCTTGCACACCCCCACTGAAGCTGCATGTTTGCTTCTGCTGAAGGCTAAACTTTATCTCAGCAGAGGCCTCGAAATAGCCCGAGTACAAGCTGGAGACATACTTTCCTTGGAAAACAACAGCAGTGGCATTGGGATGCTTCTTCCCTCATTTTTGCTCATTTTGGGGACCAGGGAGTCCCCATTATTTGATGAATGGGCATACTGTTAGTAATCCACCCTGTTAGTATTTAATTACTCTTGTCTGTCTGTAGCATGTTTACTCCAAAGCCTGTAGGTGTAAACCACTCTCTGCAGTTCCTTTTCCACAGTGGTAACTTCAAACGATTAATTGCTTTGTCTTGGAACTATGCAAGAATTTGTAGAACTTAGTAGTACTGATAGTAACTTAAAACACTCAGGGGGCAGAGGAGGCTGACTCAGACTTTCAAGTGTAAACTACTGATGTTAGCTCAGACTTGAATAAATGCGTCTCTAGGTAATAAAATCTCTTTACAGCGTCTGATTTGGTTACTTACCTGTGATTAAATGTGTTCACAATGAATTATTCTAAGCACTAAATGACCAGCTTTCTCAAGCTGTAAACTAAACACAAGCTTCCTAAACGATTGTGTAATGGCATGCAACTGCTAATGCTGCAGGTCCTTAGACTCCAGACAATTTTTTCAAAAGACTGAAATCAACTTTCAAAGCAGCTATACTGTGTCTTCCTCTAGCTGAACTCAAAGTCTCTCTTAGAGTACAGTAGTTGCTTTCTGTTTGTATATACACATCAATTTTATAAAATCTGTATGCATTTATATAAAAAAACCCTTTTATTAAAGCTGAGTAGTGAACTTCCTCCGAGTTCTAGATCTGCATGAATTTAAGAAGGCTTCTAATGTATTTTAAATGTTCAGTTGCATGTGAGGGTTATTAAAATGAGATTCTGTAGTGGTTATATAGCAATTTCATGTGACTGCTTCCACATACTAACCAGTTGGATTGTTTGATCAGGACATCAAGCCGATGAGGGACCAGATTGTCCGGGTGAAGAGATACGAGAAAGTTCCTCTGATCCTAGTGGGGAATAAAGTGGATCTGGAGTCGGAGAGGGAGGTCTTATCTGCAGAAGGCAGAGCCCTGGCTCAGGAGTGGGGCTGTCCCTTCATGGAGACATCAGCCAAGAGCAAAACAATGGTGGATGAACTGTTTGCTGAGATCGTCAGGCAAATGAACTATGCCTCCCTGCCTGAAAAACAAGATCAGTGTTGTACAACTTGCATCGTCCAGTGAGAGAAATTAAGAAAAACCTCAATCATGGCCATACAGAGCAGGTTTGTGGAACAGTCATAACTAACTGAGGTGCATAAGTGTGTTGTTTAAGCAAGTAGATAAAGTGTGACACGGAGTCTGTAGTCTAACCTGAAGGTAGTCTTCCTCCAAAGGAGACAGAAGCTTGTGCATTCAGTTGCACACGATTACTTGAGTCAAATGGGCTTCTTGTAGGGTTAGTCAGGGAACATTGCATTTACTTTCAGTAATTTTATAATGAGACAAATTATATCATCTCATCTGCACCTATTTTTGTCATTGCTGTATTTGACATTACGTTATCCTTAAAAATGTCTTGTGATGTTGCAGTGGGTTTCGTCATTGGTTGTAGTTGGTATCTGAATTATTTTCAAGTAATGGGAATTGTCATGGAGTTCAGTGGGATTATCATGACCAAGTTTCCCAGTTGTTTTGCTGAGAAGACTTGTGGCTCATTGTTTAAAAAAAAAAAAAAAAGGTACAGAAACTAAATGTACTTCAAGCACATTTCTGCCTTATCACTGGAAGAAGTTTAAAGGAGAGCCACCCTGGGTTGTGAGGAGTGGCTTGAAGCCCACACATACTAGTCAAGGACATGTGCAAATTGCTCTTCATCTGAAATCTCCAGCGCAGAGAACACTATAAAATGGCTTCCCAGTGCACAACTCCTTTCCCAGTGACTCATAAGAGGTGTGGCAGGAGTGCTGTGTTCAGAGGGGCCTCTATAAACCTTCCTCAGTCTCAGGTATTGCTTTGATTTTTATTTTTCCCACAAGGTGAGCTGCTTTTGGCCCTTTACGCACATGGTGGGCTTTTTCAGTATCTTTTCCACCTGATTGTGTAGATGGATCTGCTCCTTCCCTGCAGGCAGCAGCGCTGTCATTCCTGTGTGAGATGGTTCTGCGCTCCCTCTGCTCTTGAGTTTCCTCGTAGGTCTGGTTTCGCCATCGGCTTTAATCCACCCTACTTAGAAAGGGTCTTCTGCATCATTGGTATGCTCTGCGTGCAGCCACCTGGTCCATCACACCCTCAGTTGTCTGTTGGACCTGTCTTGGCAAACTACTCAGTGTCATCTCTGAGAGCAAGTGCAGGGATGAGGGAGGACATGAAAATTCAGGGGAAAGAACTGTCCCTCTTGACAGCTGCACTGCTTGAGGCTCAGGCTCTGACTGCCGTGTTAGTAACTCTTGAGTCAAAGGAGCTTTTTGTGTCTGAGTGACAAGAGGGAAAATAGGTTATTACTGGAAGCTTTGGACTATGTATCCTCTTTAATCTTGAGAGCAAGGTCAGAGAGTGAAGTCTCAAAAGCTTGTCTTTGAGATTGTTATCAAATGCTTTGTGAATGTAAAATTGTAGATGCTCCTGACCCTAGCACTGTCATACTAAAGATAATACACAATGTTTTCATCTCCAGTTCTCTGAAATAAGAAAAGGCTGCTGTCACCATGTAAGAGGTGTGTCTAAGTTCAAGATTTGCTTGCTGAAAGGTGAGCAAACTGCTTGTATTGGAGCAGAGAAAAATACAAATAAAGTCCTTCCTGGTACACTAATCCCTAACACCTGCAGAGCCTCACAGGGTTATAGGGAGGAGTAAATCAAAGAAATTACTGCTTTTTTAACCAAGTGCTTACAGGGTTGGTATCTTGAGTCACTTACAGTAACACAAATTTTCAGCTGGTTCTAAGGCAACTTCACAAGTAAAGAGTATCTGGACATAACGGTATCGTGCCAAAGGTGATGGCAGTGCCCTGGGTTACTGGTGGTTCATCATGTGCAGGTTGCTGTCTTCAGTTCTGACAAGATCAAGCCCTTTATCCATGAAATTTATACTTCCAGAATCAGTTGCTTCTAAGGGAGGCTTCTTTGTAACCTGACTGGTTCTGGATTTAGTATCAAGTATCAAGTTTCATCTTAAAGGTGAAATTGAGGTGGAGGGCAGGGCCATGTGTTATTCCTTTGAATCCTAACCTAGATTTGATGAGTTTCCTAAGCAAAGCTTGCTCTTGCTTCAGAAGAAGCATCTGTATTTTTGTGTCTTTGTGATCTCTTGAGATAGAGGATCCTACGATTCTGTCAAACAGATTTCCTCTCTTTCATTCTGCCTATCTCATAATCAAGCCTCTAGCAGCAAATACTTCCTTGCTTCTAGGAGATGCTGCTTCTGCCCAGTGTAATCTCATCACCTGTGCCAAACAAGTGTGTCTTTCCTGAGCAGCTTCCTATTCAGTCCAGATCTCACCATGTCTGGAGCTTCTGTTACTCATCCTGGCTCTTCACAGTCCTTGTGCTCCCTGTCTTTCACTTCAGACTCACACTTTTGGGAGATTTTCTTCTTCCTGTCTCCCACTCTATCCTTGTTCTTTGATTAAGTAGGTGTAGGATTTTATTAACTTTATGATAAGCCTTTGCTGCCTGCTAATTTCTGTCTGATGTGCTCTAGTGTAGGAGAGCTGCTGATGGTGTCTTGTGATAGCTGTAATCAGCTCTGTAATTCTCCTGCTTATCTGTGATCCAAGGAACAATTGCTGCTTCTCAAATATCTGCTTTAACAGTCACCCCTCCTAGGTAAAGTGAAACTGAGGAAGTGGAACCAGCTATCTAAAAACCTGTGTGTAGGAAGAGGGCTTGAACTATAGCTCTCTCCTGGCATGATCCTCATCATCTCCGAGTTCTGTTGTCTCTCTGTGTCCAGGAGGAGTCTTAGTTCTGGATCAGTTAGTTCAGTTAGTACATAGAAACAGTTGGTGTCTCTACAGTTCTGATGAAGAAACCAGTGGGAGGGTGGGAGTGGCTTATATACTGGATCTGGTTTTATCTGAGGCTGTTCAGTGTCAGTTTTAACTAACACATACCACTTAACCTCTTTATGGTACTGATACCTCAACATATCTGTCAAGTATGATGTTGTGTAGGTTCTTTCACAACATTTTTGAATAGCACTTGCTTAAATTACTGTTCCAGTCAACTGCCTTGGGTTAAATGAAGGATGGAACACAGCTACACAATCAGCATAACCCATAGTTTCTTCTAAAAATGTGCGTTGTTCTTGCATCCTGTTTCTTCCCCTCCCCTTTCCTGCTTCTGCAGTGGTCTTCAGTCATCTCATTATTGTGTTCAGAGATGTGGGATTTCCAGTAGCTACTCTCTGTTCCTTGATCTAGTATTTCTTTTGAATTTTCACTATGATAGTGTTTAATATTTTAAATCTTCTTTAAAATATGGCATCTGTTACAGTGCTGGTGCATTAAAGGTTTTCTGTAGAGCTACTAATTGAATTGGAAACACTTGAATATTGGGGTGAAAGACTGATGCTGATGAGTGATTTCTGTCCCCTCCATTCACGAGTAACTGATACTAGCAAGTGCTGAAGGAAGAGTACTCTGCTCTAGGGATAAAAACTGAAAGTATGCTGTCTTCTTGTCTGTGCGGCTATGGACACAAAGTTCTCCTGCTGGATTGTCTAACATCCACCTCTACCCTGCCTGGTTGTGGAAGAGAGTCCAGTGCTATAGAAATTTCATGGGTGAGCACAGCCAGATAAGATCCTGTATGGTGCTAATTGCAGTAACTGAGCACAAGTTAAATGGAAAGATGACAAACCGGAATTTGGGGGTCCCTGACTTGTAAATACAGGGGTGCTGAAAGAGCATATGGAAGAAAATACAATTACTTGTTTTCTCTGTTCTTACTATTCCCAGTAATTCTTTGCTGGATACAGCACTGGATATTAGATTTAGGTGAAGTTTTGGATGGATCTAACTCTTGTAGGATGAGGAGCTGCACTGTAAATTGTTTACCCCTCCTGTGCTCTAAGCAAAGATAAAACACCTATTAAGCAGATCTAATCCATCCCCATTAAAAGCAAAGTGTTTGGACCATAGAGGTGCCATCTAAAACCTGTGGCCCAGCAGCAGTGTGTGGGGACACACGTGCTCACCAGACTGGGTGAGAATTGCTGTCAGTTGGAAAACAGACAAACAAGCAAGCAGGCAAAACCTGGCTGTTTGCTCCCGTCAGCACAGCAGCACTGCTCCTGGATGCTGGGGGTAACCAGCTGTTAGGCAAGGAGGGGAGCCTTGACTGTGTCAGAGTTCTCTTGTCGTGACAAACTGCTGAGAGCAGATCAACAGCTGAAAGGGAACAGTGGAGTGGGAAATGTTAAGATCCTGACTCCTATGAAGAAATGACGTCCAAGAATAGAGAAGATTAATCAAAATCCCTGGAAAGCCAAGCATCACACTAGAATGAATTGCGTGCATGTGCATACAGAGGACAGGTTCCCAGACTTTGAGCTTCAGCTGAGGATTTTAGGATATATGCAGACAAATCTTGTGACGTGCAAGCCAGTTATCAGAAACAACAAAGATGTGGTGGTCACGTTGGTACCACCACTTACATTTGTGTGCTCAATTGAGAACCCTGGCATGCAGTTCTGTCCCTGCTGAGGCTGAGTGATCAATGCTGTGGGGGGTTTTTCATAGTAATTTAGAGGATCTGAATGCTGAGAACTCGGGTGTCAAAAGTGAATTTGTTGGCTTGTTTGCCTTTTCCCAGAACTTGTGCAAAATTCCATTCCTTCATGTTCCTGGATGATGTAGTGCCTCCTCACCACCAATCCAAAACCTACTGTATGTATCTTTGTACAAGAGAGCTTAAATTTCCTAGCTGTTTTGGGTCTTTAGAAGCAATTTCATATCCCACAGGGACACTGTTACAAAGTTCATAGCAGTAAGTTGTTACCTGCTTGCCTCTTTTATTTCCAAAGTTAGAGGAGGAGAAATTTAAGAATATTGCTGTGTAAGGCAGTGCTTTGGAGCTCAGTATGGAAAAGTAGCTGCTCCACACTGTGGGAGAAGCTGAGTTCACTTTGAATGTGTATTGAATATGGCTTTCATTAGTTATTTTGTTTAAATTGCAGATAAAACTCAGAGGAAACTTGCACAGATGCTGCTTTGGAGAACTTTCAGCCCAGGTTGCAGAGCTGAGCCTTGGTAAACCTGTCTCTATTACAGCACATTGCCATACATCTAAGTGCATAAGGTTGGTGGCCTCCAGGATCCACACACCTTAATCAGAATGCTTAGCATGTTTACCATACGTTTAAAAATCTGTTCTTTATCTATCAGTCCTTTTATAGCTTTCTAAGTTCATATAATGGCTAATATGCAAGAGTTCATTTTTAATATTTTAATTGATTTCTTTAATCAATTTCTGAACTTGTATTTATTAAATACTTAAACTCAGTATTACCTACTCAATGCCTTTTAAAAGAAGAGAGTTTTAATGGAGAATAAATTGAGCCTTAAACAAATGGTTACTTCTGTATATTACCTCGCATCAGTGCTTATTTCTGTTTGCAAAGTTTTCTCCTATGATGTAGTTGGTCATTCTTTGAGACTTTTTGTTTACGTGTGACAGTGTCATGAAAAGATACTGAAGGCACCTCTGTTGTATGGATGTCGTATCCCTTTTCTTGGCAAATGCAGCTGTGATATTGTGTTTGGAACTGGTCCGATTTGACAATAGGGAATACTTGAAATGGGATGTAAAGTCTCCAGCTGATGTTTCTGTTCTTGCAATCATGGGTTTTTTTGAGCTCATTTAATCAAAAATGACAATTGTAGCATTGAAAAATGACAGCACACTTTTCCTTCTACTGAGTTTCTAAACTTGCTTGTTTACAAATAGCTTCTTTATGCCTTTGAAAAGGGATAATGTATCCTTCAAAATGGGCTGTATGCCTAGTCAGTCAGCTCAGCTTTGCCTGGCACATTGAGACATCTAGTAGACCTCTGCACATGTAAATCTAATGCAAATAAGATCACTTTACATTTTATAGTTCCTAATATTTGTCTTTCTGAATAATATTTTAAAGCAATATTTGTTAAAGTTTTTCTTGCACTGTCACAAATTGCTTTTAGTTTGTTGTTTTGTTTTTATTCTCCCAATAAACAAGTTTGATATTAGAGACAAGTTGGTGTAACAAGGGGAAAAGCACCAGGTGTCAGTGATACTAACTGCGAGCGTGCTTTAAACAGCCATTGCCTTCCTTATTGTTTACCTGATCAACATTTTCTCTGAATACTTGAAAATTTTAACAATAACACAGGTATAAAAGAGCAGAATGAAAATGTACAAAGAACAGATTAAACCTTTTTGTTCAGTTTGATTAACATGTTGCATACATGAGAGCTTTTTCTAGCAGTGGTTTAAAACGTGTGATTTTTTTTTTTGCAGAAATTTAATAACTGCAGATCACCTACTGCACCAAAGTTCTAGGTTTTTAGGAGCCCAGCTTTAGTCATTTGAACATGCTTCTAGAAATATACATTCTTTCCCTGTAATAGCTAAATAACTTTGAGAAAAGCTCCAGTAAAAGCAGTGACGGATATATGAGGTTAAGCAGTTTAAAACTCACGAATTGTATTGTGGATGATGGCATTTAAAACAATAAAAGATCACCGGTACAGTATCTCAACATTAATGTGTTTTATTGGTAATAATGCAGGCTGACTTTCCAGTGTTAGCAGAAATAAAGATTCTGAGTCTACATTCAGTGTTGAATTTTAATCCTTAAAAGAAGAGGACACCAGGTTTTCTGCTTGGGTATTGAAACGTGTTTTTTTGGTTTTTGTTTTATTTTTTTCCTGTGGGGTTACTTGAAATTCCCCCCCCCCTGTTTGTACAAACTTTATGAACAGGCTGAGGCTAATACTTAGGTTTGCACTTTAATATCAGAAATAAACCAAACCTTGTATTCAAAGTAATTTTTTTTTTTTCCTAAGTGGTGGTTGTTGATCTTTTTGTAGGTTGTAGGGAAGTAATAGGAAATAAAAGTAATTCATAAAGGTCTTAGTTTTCCTTTGTCTAAGGGGGAAAAAGTTGGGTATTATTAATCAGTGGTCATTCCTATGGGTAGTTATCAAACCAGTGTTCATTTTCATTGACCTCAGCACAAAAAAAAAAGAAAAAAAAAGAAAAAAGGAAAAAAAAAAAACCTTTAAACTTGAACTAGCTTAGAGTGACAGGACTGGGAAAATGAGAGATGGTTTCTTCAGCACACTTTGGGGGGAAAAAGGGACCAAAAGTTATTTTAGGCTTCCTCAATAGATTGCATGTGAAGTTGCTTATTAGAGTAAGAGGCTAATAATAAATGCAATATGTATTGTCTTTACTATGGCATCTGTTTAGGAGTTGTTCAAATCACTGCAGTAGGGCTCTACAAATAAAAATGTAACCTAACATCATGTATCTAATGTACTGTATCTTTATCAGTGATAGGTGAAATCTGGAATAACAAGTGCAAAAACGGAACAATTACCTATAATGCTTTGTAAAAAAAGTTTTTTCCAGTAGAATTCATTCTTGTCATTTTGTAAGACAACCCTACAGTCCACCTGTTTGTAACTTTTTTAATAAAATAGATACCTGTATTACCAAACTGGGGTGACTAGTCTGTGTTCAATTTCTTCCTCTAAAGTGGGCTGAAGTGACAAGCTGCTGCTTTTTTTTGTTTGTTTGGGTTTTTTTTGAGGTACTGGTTATTCTAAACATAGTAACAACATCTGAATTGTTATGAAGGACTCCTTCCTGCTCAGGAAAACGGGGTGTACAACCATGCCCAGACTGGGTGAGAGGATGGGGAGCAAGGGCTGTGTGTTATCTTCCCGTGCCCTGCTGGGGAGCCTGCTCAGAGCACTGATGGTGCCCCTCCTCACAGGCTGGTGCGATGAAGCTTTGTTCAGAAGAAGTATCTGTGTTTGTCTTGTCTAAGTCTTTAATGTTTTTATTTTTCATATAGGCTTTTGTGTGTGTGAAGATGGCTGTGAGTCCTGACATCATCTTACAGTGTCTCTGTAGCCGCTCTCCACCATAGTAATCCAGAACTGGCATCTTTCCACCACACCAGCAAAGTAAGCCCTCTTGGAGCTCTGCCTCAGGAGAAGCAGAAGATTTCTCTAGAAAACCTTTCAGCTGAGAGTGCCCAGTAGAAACTTGATAATTATAATTGTAAATGCTCCAGGTTTCAGTGATACTAACTGTGAGAGTAACGGCCTTGAGTTTGCCAAGGCAATGATTGTCCTCTGGGCTCTGTAACAAAAAGTGCATCTTCCTCAGAACTTACAGTCTCAGTACTGACCTTTAATATTGCATTTTTAATTAAAGCCATGTGTTAATGTAAAATGCAATTTAAACTTTAGAAAAACTTGCTACCTTAGTACCTGCAGTCCTCAGTGATGTGTCAATAGGCAAAACCACTTAGCTGCTTACCACTGCTCCTCCAGCTAAAACAGTGTTAGCCTTATCTTGAAGGAAGGTTTCTATGCTGTTTCCTCTTCCTCCTCACGCTTCCTTCACTGAGATGGAGGAATAGTTTCCATCTGAAGAGGAAAATGAGAGAGAAGGGCAGGCTGCCCTTCTTAAGTGATACTGGATGAAATGTGTGCTTCCCTTAACTACCTGGCCAGGAGGCTGGGGGTGAAGCATGCCCTGTTGTGATGGGTCTCTGAGTGGTGGCTGACACATTAGGACTGGTCTTGCTTTGAGATGTTACAAGCAGTTTGATCACTGTCAGAGTCTGATTTCTCATGTGGTTTGAAAGAAGTTGTAATTGAGCAATAATATTCCTGATCCCTTGTGGTACTCAGTGTAACTAAGCCAGCTGCTTCCTCTTCCCACTCGGAGGCTGGGAAGTGAAGCAAGTACAGCCAGGGAGCCCCTGTGACCTTATGCCACTGGCTTGTTTCAGAGTGACAGTACAGTGCAGTCTGGGTTGGGGGTTTTAAGGAAGCATGCGAGATTGATGTTTAAGGCCATTATCTTTCAAAAGTGTTGGTGCTGAGAGTGAGCTCTGCTGCTGCTGTACAAATGGTTGAGTAGTGTCCTTTGTAAGATGGATGTGATGATAGTGTCCTGTTGCTTTAAACCAGAGCTAGCTGTTTTCAGGGGCTGCATAGATAGGGTTTCATAAACACCTGCTTCTTTGGTTTAACAGTCCCTGCTCTAGAAGTGCACAGACCCCACAGAAAGGTCCCCAATGTCCCACTTCCCCTGTGCAGCCAGAGGGCAGGGATGTCCCCCAGACTGTTTGGAGAGCAGGAGCTAACCGTGGCACAGACGAGAGGGCTCTTCCCACCCTGCTCCCCCACGTCGCACGGGTGACACGTAAATGAATCGCTAACGAGGGCAGAGTTGGGCCTGGCAGCCTGGCTGTGCTGGGGTACAAACCACGAACCGCATGAACCCTGGAGTGGGGACAGCCCTAGGAGGAAGTACAGAGATACCCTGCGTGGGTGGAGGGTGAACTGCCGGCCACACCTCGTGTCGAGCAGCATGCTGTTATCTGCCTTAATAGGCTTGACTAATTACAGTTTGAAGCTAGGTGGAAGTGTCTAGTCTTAATTAAAATGAGATATGGCTTCTAAAACAATATATGTTGACCTGTTTAAGTTATCTCAGCTGAAAAGTCAGCAGTCCTGGTAGCTTGGTTTGCTGGTAGGCACTTTGGTGTTGGGTGAGTCACCGCTCGCTTACGCGGCAGCTGGAGGAAGTGTGTGTAGAGCTACTGTAGCTGCGGGCGAGCTCTGTCAGGAGATGAGGTGGCCCTGTGCTCTGCACTCTGTGAAAGGGAGATAATGTGGCTTTTGAGTTTTGTTAAGTAGCCACGTTTATCTTTGACTGGTCAGTACAGCTGCGAGGAGCAAAGATGACAAACCTCCAGCTGTAAATCGGCAACAGCGTTCGATTCAAAGATCATATCACACCTGTAGGAGTTTGTTGGCTCTGCTGAGGGCAGCATTGAGCTTGCGATAGCTCCGCTGTCGGTGATGATACAGTTTGCTTACATGATTGTAGGGGATGAAATTTTTTGTTCTCTGTGTATTTAGTATTGAATCGACTTACTTGCTTCTGGTGCTCTCTTTCAAAGCTGAGGTTCTCTTTCAAGTCCCTCCAAAAAGTCTGGAGCAATAACTGATGGAGAAGAGTCTCACATGTTGCAGGAAACTGTGAAACGCTCACTGATGGGCAGGCTTTATGTTTGGTTTGTGATGTGTCTGTGCTCCTTGGTGTTATAGAATCACAGGATGGTTTGGGTTGGAAGGGACCTTAAAGATCATCCAGTTCCAACCCCCCTGCCATCAGCAGGGGCACCTTCCACTAGACCAGGTTGCCCTGGGTACGTGTTCTGCTAGTTCTGTCTGAGTGTGCTGTGACAGCTTTTTAAAAGTGACTTACTTCCTCCAAATCACGTTTCCAGTGATTAAGCTTGCGAGGGACTTGAGAGTCTGGGGTGCTGCCGGTTGCTGGGTGACCTCAGTTGGTTTTGCCCTCAGAAGAAGAGTGGTAATCGTAGCGCTTTCCTCCTGGAGGCACCATGTGGAAGGCTGTGTTAAAGATGGGGAGTTGTTTGGACTCACCTGGAATCAGATGCACCAGCATTGGAGTAATCTTGAAATTGGACTTCTTGCATGTAAATAAGTGGGCTAGAACCTGAAAAACAAAGTTAAAAATTTCTCAGACATATGAAAAGGGTTATTATCTCTCATACACTTGTGACACTAATGTAACTGGTTCAGATTTAGACTTAGGCTTCTACTAAAAGTTCTAATTGATAAATGACCACAAATCAGTAAAGCAAACAGGCAATCGGCTTTCTGGGGAATTTCTGGCTCTCCAAGTTAATTTTTCTTCTTTTTTCCTGCCTGTTGGCTGACTATTTAATCCAGTTTTATGTCCTTAGAAGATCTGCCCTGACATTAGATTTAAGTTATCTGGTCAGTCCAGAAAAGAGAAAATATGTTTGCTGTTTGTGACATTCCTTAAGGACTACTTGTCCATTTGGGAAATGTCAGATAGAATGAGTAATCATCAGCTTGGGATTCATCCTGCTGCTGTAATAGACCTTAGACCCTTTTTCTTAAAAGCAAATTAATAATGATCATGGATTCAGCAACAGCATGGTTGCTATGGGAAAACAAGAAGAAATAATCAGAATTTTCAGCAAAGCTGATGTACATTGGAAGAGAGAAAACTTCCTACAGAGCGTAGCTGGAGTGCTGGAGCAAGCTGCACTTACGTGGAGGTGGTGGAGAACTTTCAGAGATGACATTGGATAACCACTGCTGGAGGAAGGAGCGTTTTGTGATGTGTGTAGTTCCTGTCTCTGTGTGTTGGGTTGTCATGTGTGATCTCTTGAAGTCCCTTGCAGCCTGATGTCTGTGCTGCAGTCACATCACTGATCCTGGCATTGGTTTCCATTCAGTGTTCCAGGAATTAGCACAGACTTGCCAAATGCCCTGTGTCTAATCTCAGTAATGCAGATGTATTTTTTTAATAGGTTAGAAGAAAGATTTTTAGCTGCAGGGCCTGTCCAGTGTCAGACTGTGGTTAGAAGTACTCTGGAGTCCAGCTGTGTTTGTTTCCTTTTAACTATCCAAGTTGTTTCTCTATTAGCTGTCAGCACAGTTTCTCAGGCCATGCAAATTATTTCATTTTGGAGCCCAAATGAATAATTTAGAAAGGTTTTATGAATGTACCCCTGAAACCTTGTGCCAGCCGTGATGTAGGAATGTTTCCTGCTCTTTGAAACACGTCTGTCTCATCACTACCACCATCTGCCAGAAGGCCCTGGAAGAGGAGCCATGAGATGGGGATTGATCACTACAAAAGTACCAAGCTCCCAGCTTCAGATGGATGCTGCTCTATTGTCCTCCGCTGCCTGCTCTGAAGAATGGCTTTGACACAACTTTAGCTCTGCTTTAAGCTGTATGTCTGGAATTTGGCAGGCCTTAGTGGGACTGAAGTGTGATAAGGGTCTTTTGAGGAAGAATAAAAGGAAAATAAGGGAGATGGGGAAGAGAGGCTCCCTGGGAGGGACATGTTAACAAAACTCAGGATCAAGATCTGTATGGTGAGATGGGTCTGATCCATTGGCCTGGAGGCACCTGGAGAGCATGTACATTTCTTTGCCTAGATGTAATCAAGGCTTACTCAGCCAGAGCTAGTTGTCTTGAGCCAAGAGGGAAACCACATCTGTCATCAAAATAAGCAATATAGTTCCTTAGAGCTCCATCCTTTCCACTAGGATCCAGTCTCTTCACCCAGCATTACAGACTCAATTTGACAGCTTCCTCAGATGAAGCCTTTGGCTGTAGGATCTTTCCTGATGATGCTTGGTAAAGGTTTACACCACCCTGGCCTTTATTTCCCTTCTGAAGAGTTGCTGCTGCTTCTGGTCTCATAACTCTCTGTTGCCAGAGCTGTGTGAGCAGAAGAGCAGATGCTGCCCACCCCACCTGTCCTTCAGATTGCTGTGGTCTGGTACATGGGGTCTGTGATTTTTTCCTCGGAACATAACCTAGGAAAGATGGACAGGTGACTCAAGTTGAGCCTTAGGGAGGGGGTTGATGGGTTTCTGACAGCGCCGGTGAGGACAGAGAGCCTGGTCACGCGCAGAGCTCGTCGCAGGACTGCAGGATGACAGGTAAGCTCACACCGCTCTTGCCTTGCTGGTCTGGGGATGTGCAGATGGACCAGGCACAGTTCCCACTTGAAGCAAATCAAGGGCAGCAAATGCAAGTCCTGTGCTTTGTGCTACTACACAGATGTGGTGAGATGCATCTCCCTGGCTAGAAATGACTGAAGGTGAGGAGATGCCCAGGTCTTTGGAGGCATCAGTGCTCCTTTGGTTTGATCATTCACGTGGCTTTCTTTTTCTGTGTAAATGGCTTTCTCATGTCTTCGAAGTGATCTGTTTGAATTAAACATCACTGAGTGCTTTTTATGTGACTGTGCCAACAACAGAGCGCAATTGGCTTATTAAAAATGAGATGACGTTGTCTTCTGGATAGTACCAGGGTCAGGCTGTTATTTAGGTTTCTTTTCTAGCTTGTGCTGTCATTTGCATTTGCTTACAGCGAACTGCCTTCTTTGGTGCCTGGCAATAGTTCTTACACAGCAAATAAAACCTGCAAAAGGAAGAAAAGTCAACAACATTGTCGTTGGGCACAACCACCGCGGGAGGGAGCTTGGAAGCAAAGAGCTGGTTCCTCCTGCCACTGGTCTTCAGAATGGGGCTGTGCTCTGTCCCTGGGAATCAAACACGGTTCTGCACAGGCTGAAAACAGTAGAGAAATGGAAATAAAATTATATTTCACGACCTTGGTAGCGTGGTGTGAGTATATCTTAATAGGACTTGAAAGAAAGTTTTGCACTTCCAGTTGGTTTGTCTGCTGGGTGTCTGGAATAGCAATTGTATTTGGAGTCTTTCGTGTATAATTGAGGTTATTGATGATTACCTCATCTGTTATTACAGGTAGGTAAAAAGAGCCATTTACCTCAGCTGCTGAAGCTGAAATAAAAATATAATCACAAGAATAAGATTTGATATGATTCTGCTTCCTTGAGCATCAGAAACTGTTAAAAAAACCCAAAACCAAACCCAAGGTGAGTTGGGTGATTGACTTTTCTTTGGGCTTAGTGCTTAAACTCACCTAAACCTACTTCTTTTTTATTATTACTGCCACTGGATCCAGCAGCTGAAATGGCACCGTGCTTCTCGCCACGTCAGGGTCACGCTCTGCTCCCACACACCTGCCTGCGAGCTGGACTGAGCTCAGGTCTGCTGGTTCTGCTGGGATGGGTCCCTGCAGGAGACCTGTCTGCAGAGCAACCAAACCACTCCCCAAACCCCTGTCCCTGCTTATCTTGTAACCCTTACTGGCTGAGCACTGGTGCAAATCATTTGTGTAGCTCACGTGTAATCGTGTCATCACCTGCACTGGAACCACTCAGTGTGAGACTGTCAGACGATGCAATTCTTCCTTAAACTTGTCTTCAATTTCCAGTCTACTGCTAGAGATGTTTAACTTCACTCCTCCTGTCAGTGTTCACACGCAGAAGCTGCCCCTCTCCTGTCAGTCTCATCCAGTTCTGGAGACAGAAGTTATTAGTGCTGATGAACACCAGGGTGCCTGTGGAGCTGCTTGCAGTGCGTTGCCGTAAGTACAGCTCTCAGTGGGAATGTTAGTGAGATGAGGAGGCACAAGGGTGAGATGTTCTTGGGTAGGATTGGGGCAAACTAGAGAAAAAAATACTGCTGCATAATGTCACCTTCTGGTAACAAATCCAGGTCAGAGAAGCCTGATCCTGCAGTTGGAAGCTAATGGGTAAAACCCACTTAAACCATGAATCTGAAAATGCAGTAATTTCCATTTTCCCAGCAATTACTTATGAGTAATGAGTTACAGCACAGTGATAGCAGATTATTTAGCTGATGTTTGGCGAGTCAAATTTGATGGAAATGCAAAGGTATCATTGTTTATTATATTCAATAAATAGAACAGTTCTGGGACAGAAGTTTTTAGAAGGGCAGGACTTGGCTAGTCAGCTGTAACTGTTGTTGTATGCTCAAGATAGGCTTATGAAGTCAATGAGGAATGACAGTCATTGTTAAAGGTTTAAAGGCAGGACCAAGTGTGCCTGCACCATCTGTGACAAATGTGTGTCTGAGTCATCCCTGGCTTTTCCAGCCTGCTCCAGTATTTCTCCTGCATCTCTGTAAGGTTTTTCCTGGGACCTACCCTACAACTTCCATCAGTTTTTTTGTTTCCCCCATAGCTTGGAAGCACAGCCTATATATCCTCCTGGAATGCTCCTGCATGTATCAGGAGACCTTTGTTGTTCTCTCTCTAAGCTGAACTCAGTTCTTTCAGGCTTTGTTTTTTGAAAATACCTTTTTTGGGGCCATATTTTATAAAAAAATTAAAGCAACTAGTGTGTAAGCCAGGACCCCATGTGAGAGTGAAACAATTCCTTTTGGTGTGGCAGCAGGAACGCTGTAGGTGCCCTATTCTGGAAAGAAATGTCACTGTTTTGCAGTATTAGTGCTGTGGGTTTATTAACCAGCTGGTGATATTCCTCCTGTGTGCCTAGTGCTGCTCAGAAGGACTTTGGCTGTGCCTGAGCCTGCTCCCAGCGACGGCAGGCAACTGCTCGCTGGCCCCGCTGCTGGGTGAGAAGTGAGTGTGGATGTTCTCCTGGCAGCTCCAGCTGAGGAAGAGGAGACCTAATGTAAGTGTATGAAAGGCCACCACGGACCAAAGTCCACCTGGGTGAGTCCCTGTCTCCAGCAGCTGCCAATAGCAAATGGTTCGAGTGGGGAAAACAGGCTGAGTGCTTCTTCTGAACAGTGAGCCGGGTGCAGGTTCTTGCCTTTTGGACTATGGTGTTTAAAATCCCGTGAAGGATTTATCTTCCATGACTTCACCTAGCTGTCTTCTTTTTCTTTACTCTGAACTGAATTTGAAGACAAGAATGACAAAGCCCATGGTACAGCAGCACGCAGAGCTGTGGCTGCAGTGATGCAGGGGGAGCAAGTTACATCTCTTCTCTGCCAGAGTTTGTTCTCTCAGAGCCTGCTCCTCTCGGCAGAGACTCAGGGAGGGACTGGGGAGGTTTGGAGCATTTCCTCACCTGTCCCCAGGGCCCAAAGCAAACCCTTTTGGAGGAAGGCAGCTGAACTCGCTCACTGCCCAGTGCTGGGGGCTAATTGTATCGGGAGGCTCGGTGGAGAGTAACCGCAGTGATTCAGCTCTCTGTCAGATGTCCTGCACGTTACCTCTTCTGGCACCAACAGGGCAATAAACAAGCAAACCCTAAAGACAGCGTGAAAATTCACCTTGGAAAAGGGGCAACAGGGTTCAGGAGGAAGGATGCTTCTTGTTTCCTGCTCTGCTCGATCCATCCTGGCAAACACCGGGTTGTTTGAGAGGCTGCAGAAGACCTTCATTCAAGGCACTACCATCCAGTCTAATAGGTGGTCAGATGCACTCAGTGGACTGAAGTCCTTCCTGGGAGAGCTGATGCAATGCAGGATGGCAGTAGCAGGGTCCAGAGTATTAAAAATCAAGAGGTGAGCTGGCTGAGCAGACAGCCCTGAAGCACTGCTCGTTCCAACATACTGCTGCTCGAACCCCACTGCGCCTGGTGCTGCTGCTCAGGGTCCCCTCCCTGCCTGCTGGGATGGCTGCACTCACCTTCTACTTCTTCGTGCTTTCCTGCTCCGTTTTCACATTATTGCTTGTCCCTATGGATAAGGAGGATGTACATGCCTGGCTGGACATCAGCACTGACTCAGGCCAGGAGCCAGGCTTGCTCTTCCTGGGATGCTGGTGCTCCCCGTGCATCCTGCTCCAGCTGACCCAAAGTCACCTCCAGCAGAGGGAAGGAGATGGGTGGGAGTAAAATGGGTTTCTCATCTGCTGAGGTGGTGGATCTTCTCTGCTCTCAGCAATAATTCTCACATCCCAAGTGGGCTTTGCTTGTCCCACATCTCCTCTGGCTGTCCCTTACTCTCCTACCAGAAAAAAGTCTTCATTTACCTTGTTTGCCTCTTCTGGCTCCGCACTCTCTGCCCAAATGCCTCTACAGGGTGGTGAGAGGCCCGGCTAAACCCAACACAGTCTCCTTCCTTCATGCCATGGTAGTGAAAAAACTCCTTTTCTTCCACCCACAACCTGGCTGGCTGGTTCTTGGCTTCTAATGGGCTCTCTGGAGCCCAAGCATGTCAGGAAAGCCTGTAGCAGGGATGCTTGGCTTCTTCTGGGGGTTGGAGGCTCCTCCATCACACCCCTGTGCATCCTTCCTGCCAGTCCAGTGCTCCATCGTAGTTGCAAAGCCGTGCCTGTGACACAGGAGCTGCTCGCGGGAGTGCTGCTCTTCTCCTCGGTGCCCATCAATATTTGACGGCAGGAACATTTAAAACTGCAGAGGGTAAGTGCACTCAGCCCCTGCAGAGGGTTTGTACGTGACACCGCCCTTCTGCTGTGACACAAAGAGCCCAGACCCCAGCCAAGGGCACCACTGGAAATTTGGTCCTCAGCAGCAGTGCCTGCACACTCGGTACAGCCAGCTCCTCCCAACCACTGGCAGGAGATGAGCTCAGCTGCTTTGTGGAGCAGATTCACATGGAAAAGCAGATTTGCTTTAACTTTTATGCTTCTTTTATTGTCCTGCTCAGCAGAAGACTAAGAAGTTTTCTGCAGCTAAAGAGCTCCATGTTTTTCCTCTCTGCAGCCCAGACAACAAGCTAAGTGTGTCCCCTGAGAGGCTCTGTCCTGACATCCCAGGAATATTTGGGAAGCGTAAGTGGGACAACAGCAAATGGCCTGGAGTGACTTACAGTGGATGTTTCAGTGGAAACCAGGAAGAGAGCAACGAGCAAAATCTCCACAGCACTTTATGTGGCTTTTTCAGTTTGCTGGGATGTGTTTCCATCACTCTGGATCCCACAGGATCGTGTACGGTTGTGACTTTTTCCAGCAGCGGCAGCAATAATGACCCCCTGTGACAGTCCAGCACCTGCCTTTTGGCACTACTCTGCATTTATTCCTGCAAGCAGGGGCTCCTGCCCACACTCTGCCCTCATCCAAATGCTCAGTGAGGGGGGCTCATCATGTCCCCACAGGAGCTGGGATAGAGAAGTGGTGTGAGTCCAAGCTCCGGGCTCAGCAGCTGTGTTGCTCGCTGGCCCTGCAGTTGGGAGGGTTATGGCTGGGTGGTGGGCTGAGCCCTGGGGATGTCGCAGGTGGGCTCTGGTGCTTGGAGGATGGACCACCTCCTCAGGGGTCCTGTGTTAGCTGCCCTGCTGGGATATGGCAACACAGTCATGTGTGTTCATACCTGTGTGGGGATTTGGGCTTTCCAGGTGTGAAATGGGAACTAGATTATCTCAAAGTCTTGTGAGACTTCACTAAACTGCCAAATCAGAGTGTGAGCCAGGAATTACCATCGGTTCCTCTTCTGCCTCCCCGGGAAGGTCTCCCACCTGCTTTCAAGTTCGGTTGGAAACTTTTCCCAGTCTCTGAAGTACACCAGCCGGTCTGCCCAGCCTGCACACATCTGCTCAGCAGACAAGACCTTATCTGCTCACCTCATGGAGCAAGCACAGGACTGGCCGCAGCAGCCGGTGAGCTGAGGTTCTAGTGCACCTTAACCAGAGCAGAAGAAAGGTGCTGCTCGGTGCCTTTGGCAGGAGAGCTGCTCAGCTCCTCTTCCCCGACCCCGTGGTACAGAGCGTGGGCTCACTTTGCCCTCACATTGCTCACCAGCAGCTGTAAATGCTCCGTGTTTATCTCAGCCCCATTAGTGCCACTCTCGCAGAGCTGCTGCACAACCTTTCTCCTATTAATACACCCATAAGTCACAGGGGGGAAATATCCTTTAAAGCCGTGGTGACATTTAAACCAGGGGAAGTATCAGTATATATTTGGTTTTTACATTTGTTTTTTAGGCATTTGGTTCCTTTGCTCCAGCCTCCGTTCTGCATCCGTGACTGCAGCCTTCTCCATCCAGCTGAGAGGGAAATTATGTGTGCAAGAGGAGTCAGGGCTCCCTTCCCGGCACGCTGCTCACGGCGCTAGGACTGCCGCACCTGCCGCACGCTCCAGGATGCTGCACCTGAAAGTCCAGTTTCTGGATGACTCCCAGAAGATCTTTGTAGTTGATGTAAGTGGGTATCATATTCTTATTGGGGGTTTTTTTGCGCTAATTATTGAAGTCATTGCTGCTCTGAAGGATTGCATGGTCTCTGAGAGCTTCTGGTTTTCAGCTTTAACAGGAAAACAAAAACAAAAATAAAAAACCAAAGCAAAACCCCCCCTCAAATAAAAAATATGAGGTTGTAGCATTGATTGCTAAATGTCTTTCAGCACCAAGACACTCCTGCTCTCCTTTCTTATTGGCATTATTTATAAAAAAGGAGGAATGACTTATACTTATCTGGTGTCATCTTTTGGTTATCAGCTAATATGAAGGGATGCTCTTGACAAGTGTTGAGTTCTTCTCTCATTTGTCTGGCTGCCAGGAGAAAAATCTGGGAACAGAATAAAAATAGGATATTTAACTAAACTACCCCTGGTGAGAAACATCTGCATGCATCTCTTCCTGAGCCATCAGCTGAAAAAAGAAAACTGTGGTTTTGAGAATAGCTGAGGAAAAACTCAGTGTATCTTATTTTCTGCATGGCAGTGTCCCACAACACACTGTCATTAAAAACTCACATTTAATACATGCTAGCTCTGAATATTGACTACTGAAATAGGTTTTAAATGTTAAGTATTAATATCTATGGGGTTAGATTTATATGTGTATGTATGTAGATATCTGAAACTAGATATATCTTGACTAGGTGTTATGCTTTTTACAAGTGTGATTGAGCATTTACTTTTGGTTAGGAATTGGTACTCACAGTAGCTAATTGAATTAGATAATTCAAGCAGATCTGTTCTAGCACTTACCTGCATCTCCTATGGGACCAGAGTGCTTTATATAAAATCGATTTTTTCAAATTCTATTACATTTCTTAGACAGTCCTGTCCTCTGGTTTTATAGCACAACCTGAGAACTGCTCAGTCTCAGATATATTGCTTGGTTTCTTTGTGATAACAATTTTGCACAAAAGAAGACTGTAAAGCAATTCCATCATTTGGCACAGTATGGGAGTTGTTTGATTTAGTTTTATCAATGTATGCTAGACCTGGAGTCAGCTTTAAAATGAGACTAGTCATTTAAAAATGCTTTTTTTTTTTCCCCACACTGATTAGATCAAGGCATAGCCAGAGACAATTTGAATGATGCTGCTGGTACAATATTGCTGTGGTTTTTATTGCTGTCTCTTCTTTTTTATTTGCTCAAAACACTTGCAGCACTGTGGCTCTGCATGACATGTTATTGCAACAAATATCTTCCATTAGAGGAACTCCTGGTCATTTCCTTTCTTAGCATGGGATGGTATTGGAAACCCCTTTTAGGCATTTTATGCATTTGATGCTGTATGGGTACGATAAATGAGGAGTTGAATGAGTGCCTTCTCCATTATAAAAGGACCGCTTTGGGCTAAGTTTTGAGCAGATATTTCAAGCAACTCTTCCTAAACCTCTCTTGACTTTGGAAAGCTCTTTTGAATGTGCAGCATTTCAGTATAATGGGATGAAAAAGGACAAAAGAGAGAAAACACAGAGAGCCTGATTCCCCTCTGCCTTGCTCTCATCCTGTGCATCTCTACCTGCCTCACGTGGGTACCACAGCTGCCGGCACGTGTGGTGAGCTCTGATTTCCAGCCCAGCTTTGCCAGGGACTGTGTTCCTCTCCTGGTGCAGGTGCTGGCCTGGGAAAGCTTGTGCCTCCACCCGTACCCTCACCAACAGCCGTGACCTGGCACTCTCCCTGCAGCCCCTGAGCTCCCACAATTTCCTTTGGCTGGGTGCTGGAGGTGATTCCTGGGATAGCTCCTGGGAAGCCAGGTCCAAGCCCCCAGGGTGGGGGAAGGTAGAGGCCTGGGACATCTCTGCATGTCCCTGTTGTGCCCTCCCTCCTGACCACCCTGGGGCTGAGCTGTGGTGCGGATGGGACCTTGCTGGTATAGTGCAAGCCATGTCAATGAGCCCTGCACCTTGTACTGGGAGGGCACTGGGATCCCCTGCCCCAGTGCCTGGGCACAGGGACAGTCACAGGTTGGCCTTTCATGGGTTTCTTGCACTGAGAGGAGATATTGCAAAGATTCTTCCCTTCTTCCTTCCCCAATGGATACCTAGAGCTGTGGCCTGGCATGTGCTCTCACTGATAAAATCACTCTCCTTCTCTCTGGAAAGGGTTTAGAGAGCACAGCCCTGAGGCTGGGCAGCCTCCAGAGCCTCCCAGAGCAGCAGGGAAGGGTGAACCCCTTTGGAGCCCAGGCATCTCTGCTGGTGGAGTTTGCTACAGGGCAAGATTCAGTGGGAAGGAAAAAAAGAAAGAAAAGGTGAACCAACCAAACAAGCTCAGAAGAACTAATTGCTGGGGCTGAGTGAAGGTCTTGTGTCTGTTATGATGAGTAGAGGTGGGAATTCATTGCGAGGGGGTGTGCAGAGCTGGCTGCACGAAAGCTGTTCCAGCAAGGGCACAGGGAGCATCTGGGATGGTGGCTTTTGGTGCATGGCATTGCACGCCAGCCGTGGCCATTCAGAAGACACCAGCATGCCTGGTGTGAGAGGCATCTCCCAAGGTGGTGGGGAAAGATCACACCAAATCCCATGGGCTGCTGCTCCCCTCTAAACCACAGACCCGGCTGCAGCAGCCTGTGCTATGGGGAACGCTGTGGAAACGTGGCTTTGCTGGTGGAGCACAAGCACAGCCAGGGCACCCTCTGGGGACGGGTGTGTGTGTCCCCATGTGTCACACGTGTTGCTGTCTGCCTCTGGACGTGCCTCTTGCTTTCTTACTCCACTCATTGTCCCAACTGCTTCCAGCGTGGAGGGGAGGGGTGAGCGCAGCCTCTCCTTTCCACTCTCTTCTACACAGGGTTATCTGCCTGTGGGTGCTAACCTGGCCCTGCAGTGTCATCGAAGGCACGTTTAAGGTAGGACGTTGGGTGCCCAGCCCCACGTGTCATGCTCCTGCCTCACACTGCACTCCTCCAGCACGTCCCTGCTGTCCCGAGCACAACTGCACCCCAGTGCTTGTAGCAGCCAGAGCTGGTGGAGGCCCCGGTACCCCACAAACCCAGGACAGGCACCTGCAAACACCATGCTGAGAGAGGAAAGCCTCTGCTTTTAAACCAGCCCCTGTGTCACAGGGCTGCCTCTCCCCACGGAGCAGGTTTTCCTGGTGATGGAGCCGCTTGGCTTTGCTGCCCTGGGCAGTGCTGGACTTGGAGGAGAGCGGGTGGCTCCCAGCAGACATGTGGTGGGTAATAACCCAGTAAGAAATGCTTGTCTTTCCTGGCCGCCCGACAAAGGCCAAGGCCTTTCATGCTAGAAAATTCTAGCTTGGAAATAAACATTCATAATTGCTTTAATTACCCTTGTGATCTAGTAATTTTGAGGAGAACCGGGAGTGCTGCAGAGCGAATGCTGTTATTACGCTATCACTTTTCAGCAGCCTTTCAGCACAGAGCCAGCAATTTCATCCCAGGAGAAGCTGTGAAAGGTGGTTATTAGTGTGCATCACCGCCAGCAGCTGGGGTCCCTCCCGTCCCTGCCGGGAGCAGCTGCTGGCACTGGGAGCTGCAGCCTGCCTTCCCCTCCGTCACCCCAAATGCCACAGCTCAGCAGCTGTCTCACCCGGCCTCTGCTCCGGTTTGCTTTTGCACTAACCCACACTCATTTTTCATCTGCTTTTCATGAGTTGATAAAGGAGTAGCAAGGGGTTTTTGCTGAGGTGGGTCACTGCCACGTTCATTTCTGGTGCTTTTTGGAGCATTTTCCAAAGTCAGGAAGCTCCCGGGTTGTTCCTCAAGCATGTGACACAGCACGGCAACAAGTCCAGCAAAACACCCTCCAAGTGTTTCTGTTTACTGGGACTAACCACAGCCTGGCCTCCCTTATCAGCATGTAGTGCCACTTAATTAATATTGCTAAAGTACACAGATGACCCAGGGCCCAAATCGCAGCATCTCCGCAGGGTCCTGTTGCTGTTAATTACCATTAACCATAATAGCAGCTCGTTCCTGGCAATCTGGTCGCTGGCTGTCCGGGCACATGGACTCACTGTGCAGGTTTGTCCTTGGGTCAGGCAGTTGCTTATCCCAGGGATCAGTCTCTGGTTTGTCAGGGATAGAGCTGCCTGTACAGTGATGGGTGCAAAAGGTGAGCCAAGAGCAAGATTAATTTTCCTTTCCTTTCTAGTTTACATTTCTTAATAAAGGAGAGAAGCGATGAGAAGGAATCTGATTTCCAAGAGCACAGGTAAGGGGCATGCAGTGTGCAGTTGTCCTGTCCCACAGGCTGAAACCAGCAGCATTTATTGAGTAAGGTTTTGTAAATCAGGAATCAGGAAAATCCCACAGCTCCTCTCAGGGTGAAGGCAGGAGCCCAAACTTCTCCTATATCTCACTAAAATCCTGTCAGTATTGCTGTCAGCATTGCCTAACCCATTGCTTCCACGGTGTGTTTTTTTGCTAGCAAAAATCCTGCGGAAAAGGGCTGTTCAACCTCACCTGCAGCCATCTCAACCTTGTGGAGAAGGAGTACTTTGGGCTGGAGTTTCGCAGCCAGGCTGGGAACCACGTGAGTGTGGGTTGTGGTGCTGCACCGTGCCACATCCTCGCAGCAACCGCCCGCATGGTCGGGGCTTGTGAGCACCTCCTTGAAATACCAGATGGGAAATTTCCACAGAAAGGTTTGCCATGGTGCCAAAAACCCCTTGAAAATGGGAGTTATGAGGGGAGCCACAAGCCAGTTGGCAAAGCCCTGGTGATAGCCACAGCCCACGGGATTTATCCATAGCCATCCATGGGGTGTGGGGTGGCCTCAGCAGGACAGCTCGTCACAGCAGCTGGGCTGGCCAGTATTTGTGTGCTGTGTTCTAGTGTGCTGCTGCTGCTGCTGCTTTTATTCCCCCTCTCTCTTGTGCTGTTTATTCACCCAGTTCTTCATTGCCTTATTTCAGGTCTGGTTGGAACCACTAAAACCCATAACAAAGCAAGTGAAAAGTAAGTATTTTGAGAATAACAATTATTCTAAATCACTGCCAGTGACAGACTAGTGCAGGCACATTCGTGTAGCCTTTGTTTGGGGAAGGGGGTTCTGGTTTCCAGCATTTACCTGAGCTCATTTGACAGCGTGAGGCTGGGTAGGATTGTCTGCAAAGACACCACAGTCCATATAAAATCCTGTAGAAATACTACTGCTTTTGCAAGCTGGTATCTGCTCCGTTTTAGGCTTGAGCTGTTCATGACCCAACAGCTTGTCGGAGGAGCAGAGCCTGCGCGGGCCGTGCCCAGCATGAAGCAGGGTCAGCCAGGTGCCTCGCAGGCTCTGCTGCTTCTCTCCAGCCCCTGCACCACTGCAGGGTGATGCTGTGGAGCCTGACTTGAATTCAGGCTCAGCATCCCCTGCTGTGGCCACGACCAGAGCTAACACAGTGCCCCTTTCAGCCTATACCTGTTTCCACTCCCACAATGAACCAAACTGTATTTTCCCCAAACGCATGATGACTAGGAGGTGGGCAAGGGCATGAGGCCACAACTCCCCCACTATTTGCCATGGGGAGGCTGAAGTTCAGTGTTTGCATGAATTTCCCCGTAAGGAGAAAGCCTGATACAAAGCCTCCTCTTTCTGAATGCATCAGAAGTGGGATTATTTCAGGCACCAATTGCTTCTTTCATGTCCCTTCTGGCCTGCTCTTCCAGGACCCTGTCCCTCCAGGAGCCCCCGAGCCATCCCACAGCCATCCCACAGTCCTGGAACACTCAGTGCCTACAAAGTTGCCTCCCTTCCTCCATGCTCTTTGCCTTGGGCTTGGCCACTTGCTCTCACTCATCCCACAAAAACACTCTGCCCAAACAGCCTCTTACGGAGCTGTGGCAGCCCAAGTGCTTGGAGGGCTGAGTTTAACGTACAGCTGTGCTCCAGAGAAGCACCTCTGGCACTGCTCCATGGAAATCCTGCTCCTGGCAGGGGTCTTTGCAGTTTAAATAAATTCTGGGGCATTATTTCCTTTCGTACTATTTAGGCATCCAACTCTGTTCCCTTCCATTGGTAACCCTGGGGGTCTGGGCAGGCTGGTCATGGGGGCAGGATGGAGTCCCTGATGCTCAGGGCTTGCAGCTCTGGTTTGTGAGGGCCCAGAGTAATTTACTCTGTAAGGAGACAGCATGTGTGAAGAGAGTTGTAAATGTTCTCAATAGACACGTAAAAGAAAACTTATGAAGATGTTGTGTTTTAAGATCCTAAGGAGGTTCTTTTCAAATTTATGGTGAAATTTTTCCCAGTGGACCCCGGCCATCTGAGAGAAGAGCTGACCAGGTACAGTCCTCGTTCTATTACTGTCTGACCGCACAGTCCTATAATTTTTGCAGTTGCAAAGCATGCATTTAATTCCTTACCTTCATCCACCCAAATCTGTCTGTTAGCAGCGGTTATTCTAAGTACAGAAAGAGCTCCATGCTTTACAAATCAAAAACCAAGAGTGTGTCTTTTCTTGATCCTCTATTTTTTAACAAAATCAACTTGAAGGATCAGCCACATTAAGAGGTGGCAATTTGTTTACTGCCAAATGCTTTAGCAGTTGTGCACCGTCTGACTCCACTCAGTCTAGCTCCTGCCTCAAGCTGTGCTCTGAAAGAACTTTCATTTTATTTTTAAAAATGATATTGTTAGTTCTTATGTTTTAGAGAAAGCACTTCAAACAGGAACTTAGAATGAAACTAAGACAGTGGTTCTGCAGAACATTAGCTCCGAGAGATGCAAATGCTCTCTAAAGCATAAAGGAATGTTAACTCTGAAACCTAATAATGGGTATTTCAATGGCAGGGACATACTGGTCATGCTGGTGCCCAGCTGTAGCCTTCTGCAGGGGCTGTGTGCTCCTCCTGTGACCTCGTGGGTCTGCATCCCCCCTGTTGAAAAAAGGGCAAGTGCAGGGAGAGGAGTGAGGGAGACAGCCCCCCAAAGTAGAGCCCTCGGGGCTCAGCCTGGCACCAGGCTCTCTGCTGAGCCCAGCTCACCCCCAGGCCGTGCTCCTGTCTCCTTCCACAGGTACCTCTTCACCCTCCAGATCAAGAAGGACCTGGCTCTGGGGCGGCTGCCCTGCAGTGACAAGAGCGCGGCGCTGCTTGTCTCCCACCTGCTGCAGTGTAAGGGCCTGTGGGTGCCCCTTCCCCGCGGTCGGGGCGCTCAGCGGGGCTTTGTCTGTGTAGCCAAGGGTTCCCTCTGCAGTGACTCCTCACAGACTAACCCCACTCTCTTCATCTCCCCCACAGCTGAGCTGGGTGACTTCCATGAGGAGACGGACCAGCAGCACCTGGCAACCCACAGGTACCTGCCCAACCAGGAGTACCTAGACAACAAGATCATGCACTACCACCGGAGACACAGGTAAGGGCTGCTCTGCGCCACAGTCACCCACCCAAACCACCGACGGGCGCCTGCTGATGGAGCTGTTCCCATTAGCAGGCAGGGCTGGCAGTGGGGTGGGTGCAATGCCACCAAAATGGCATTTTTTCAGCCCATTTCAGCAGCTGCCTTCTCACTCTTGTCGCTTTTCGGTGTGTTTGTGTCTCCAGCGGGAAGACACCGGCTGAGTCAGATGTGCAGCTGCTGGACGTGGCCAGGAAGCTGGAGATGTACGGGATTCGCCCACACCCTGCCAGCGACGGGGAGGGGACACAGATCAACCTGGCTGTGACACACATGGGGGTGCTGGTCCTGAGGGTGAGCCTGGGGCTTGGGGTGGGCTGCCAGCACCCAGGTGGGGTGGCTTTTACCCAGGGACATCACCTATGGTTGGGGGAGACCCTTCTACCACGTGCTCCAAGAGGGAGCACACCCCGGCAGACCTCAGGCACAGAGGTGATGCTCCAGGTGATGCTGCCGTGCCTGCCCCAGCTCTGTTGCCCCTGTCACAGCGAGTGTGGCCGTGTAAGCCCCACAGGTTATATGGCTGCGTCACATGTGTTCACCATCTAATCTTCCAGCAAAAAATAGCCACCTGTAATAGTCTGTGCAATTACATAACGCTGTAATCACGGCGTAGCTGCAGCATAAACACAGCCGTCCTCGCAGCCGGCGTGAAGCGGCGCTTGCCTCCCACACCGGCTAATTTCAACCTGGGAACATCTTCCCAGAGAAAAAAAAATAAAAATAAATATCCTAACCGTGGGTCTGCTGTTGATAATTGGTGCTGCCAGACCTGGTTATTTATTCAGAACCATAAACACCCCTCACACATGATTAGAGCATCTGTAAGCCTATTAAAATCTGGGCTCTCCCACAAAGCTGAGAGGGTCTCGGTGCCGCAGTAATGGGATTTTACCTGGTCCTGCCGTGACACCAGTGCTGTGCAGCTGCCTATAAATCGATGTGTAATGATAACGAGGGGTAAGGTAGACTCGCAGCCTGCTTCAGCTGGCTCTGAAGGCACGGGAGTGAGCTCAGCTCTGCTATGCTTCCCAGTAAAGGAGAGGAGGGGCTCAATTCTTTTGGGGGCTGATTCTGCATTAACTCATGTGATGTTTGAGCTGGGACAGATGGGACTCTCTACCCTGGTCTCCCTGAGGTTTGTCTCGGGATCCTGGAGTTTTAAAAATAGGTTCAGTAGGCAGAGTTAAGTCCTGAACCTCAATTCCCGCTTTTCGTACCAACTGATGGTCAACCATCAATTCCTGACACCCCTTTCCCAGACCTCAGAAGTATTGAGAAGCATGTCAGGGGCTTGTCCTACAAGCTCAGGTCTTGGCCCATTGTATTTCTGCAATCCTCACTTGTCCCATCTTTCTGTAACCACTGTGTCTGTCTTTGCAGGGCAATACAAAGATCAACACGTTCAACTGGTCCAAAATTCGCAAACTGAGTTTCAAGAGGAAGCATTTTCTCATCAAGCTCCATGCAAACATCTCTGTAAGTACCGCACTGCAGGCAGCTGCCAGGCTCAGGAGCAGGCAGCTGTGGAACGAGGATCAGCCACGCAAAGTCTCCAATTTGGAATAAAATCCGTTTCTGCTGCTCATGGGTGATTCTCCTTCCCATGCTGAGCATGGCACGTGCCAGCGTCATGTCCCCAGCGGGGTGATGCTGCTCTGCCCAGAGCTGCCAGCAGCCCAATGTGACCCTTTTGGGGGGTCAGGAGGGCAAATGGCAGAGCCTGGCCCTGCAGCCCTGACACTTGTCCCTGGCCACGCAGGCACTGTGCAAGGACACGCTGGAGTTCACCATGGCGAGCCGGGATGCCTGCAAGGCTTTCTGGAAGACGTGTGTGGAGTACCATGCCTTCTTCAGGCTGTCTGAAGAGCCCAAGTCAAAGCCCAAAGCCCTTCTGTGCAGCAAGGGCTCCAGTTTCCGCTACAGGTAAAGTCTGAGGGGAAAACCAAACCATTGGGGCTGGGAAGGGCTCGGGGAGGGCTCTGAGCCTACCCTTTTTGTTGGCCCTGGGTGGGTGCGAGGGGATGATGCCCAAGAGTTGCTTTTCCTGGAGAGACCACTGCCTTGGTCCTGCTCTCCTCCTCTGGGATATGGGGATGCCCAGGGCTGGGGCTGATGATGCTCACACCTTTCCCCCCTTGCTGCAGTGGGAGGACACAGAGGCAGCTGCTGGAGCACGGGAGGAAGGCGAAGATGAAGAGCCTGCCCTTTGAGAGGTACCAGGGGGCATGGAGGGGGACAGTGCCTGGGTGGTGGTGGTGGGGAATGGGACGCTGCTGATCACACACCCACCCATGCTCTTGGCCTTGCAGGAAGCACTACACATCCCGCTACGATGAGAGGCAGTGCCGCTCGTCCCCAGACCTCCTGACGGATGTCTCCAAGCAGGTATGTCCCCTCAGCATCAGCGAGAGGTAGCGCTGGGCTGGGGGAGGGTCTTGTCACCACAGCC
>NW_010312982.1:30375-30732 GCF_000700745.2 Antrostomus carolinensis
TGCCCCAATCGGGCTTGCTGCTGTCCATGGGTCCGATGCCCCCCCACCCTCTGCCCCTGCTCAGGTGGAGGAGCTGCGCCTGGCCTACGGCAGCCGGGGCTCCTACCATGCCAACGGGGTCCACACCTCTGAGCCCATGCTGGACAGCCGGCGCCGGAGCTCTGCTGTGGAGGTGACATTCGCTGCCGAGCTGGAGCGCTCCAAGCCCGAAGCATCTCCCACCTTCCTGCCCCACTCCAAAAGCTCGTCTGCCTTCCCCTTGCTCTATGCCGAGCTGGAGTTGGAGCGAGCATGGGAGCCCATCGACCTCTTCAGCGCCAGGAACCCCTTGACCTCCTTTCGGCCCCACCACCAGTT
>NW_010312983.1:0-83355 GCF_000700745.2 Antrostomus carolinensis
CCAAACCATTCTATGATTCTATGATTCTTTACTTTGTATTCTGGATATTGCACTCATGTGAGATACACCTATTTCAAAGTAGACTTTGCCACTGTAATAAAACTATAAACTATTAGTTGGCTAGTAAAGCATTTGTGAAAGGCACCATCTCTTCATTATGTATAGTGCCACAATCATATTTAACTCCACAATGGTGACCAGAAGGCAAGATCACAATGTATATATTAATAACTCAAATAAGCAGACTAAAATAGTGCATTCACATTACACATTGTTCGTACTACCATCCACCAGAGTCAACCCTTTCAAGTGTAATAAAGTGAAGGTATTACAATTAGAGAGTTCATAATGCCATTTAATCAAGTGTAGAGCTGGAGCACAGTGGGTTGTATACCAAAGACAAAACCACATGAAGCAGTACAATGCTGACTGCAAGAAAGGGCACACATATTCTTCAGGGAAAATAACAAGTTACTACAAAGCTATGTTTGTTTTCAAGTACTCAGTCAAGAGAGTTTGCATACTAGGTAAATAGTACACATGAAAATAAGTTCTTTCACAAACTGCAAATGAAATATGACCACAAAAATGTCTTTTGATTCTTACAGACATAAAACCTCAGATTTGAGTTCTCAATTTGCAAATTAATTCTTCATAGTTTTACCAGAAGAACTAATTATACTTCAGCAATGTTATAACTATTTTTCTACTACTGCTTATTATTTACAAATTGCTTTACAATAATTAACCAGTTACCATGACACCTCTAGAAGTCTCCATATAGTGAAGCCAAGACAGGAGTATCCTGAGCTATAAGCAGCCGAACAGCAAGGGCCAAGTGAAGCCAGGAATAAAACAGAGTTTTCCATGACCAGGCTATTTTCCCAGGGGTCACAGTACCCTTGGTGCACCTAGCACGAGATGCTTCTCACAATCAAGACCAACATTACTACAGCTCCTTCCCATGTCTCAAAATCAGACTGATCCCTGATCCTCTCCCATGAAACAGAAAACTGTATGTTTAAAAAAACCACAAATTAGTTGGAAACCATGCTTGCAAACGAGAGAGATCAGACACTCGCTTGAGTGTTTTAGATTATCTTCCTGACCAACCTGAAAGACCTTGCACATCCTGCCCATGACTCAAGCGGCTGGCTGGCAGGAGTGAACGCGCCACACAAGGAAGGACCCTAATCACAATGGTTGCAGCTGCTACTCATGCCCCTTCTGATACACCAAAGATGTCCAGCATTATTCTCTATAGAAACAGAGTAAACGCTACTCCTGTCCTAAGCAGCCCTTATTTTAATCATACCATAACACTTTTTAGGAAAACATTAAAAATAGTTTCCATTTTACATATGGAGAAATTTGCTTGCCAAACACAGTAAATCAGGAGCACAATAACTGAATGTTCCCAGAAAAACATGGGATTTGGGGCACAAAGTGTTATGGTACAATTGCTTTTTTATTTCACTGAAGCTGCTAAGAAATCCTACAGACCTTAGCCTGATCTTGATTTGGGGGTTTCAGAGCTCAAATACGATTTTTCATTATAATACACAAATAACAATAAATATACCTAATGTATGTATCCAAGTTACCAGGTAATTAATTGTAACTTAACATACAAATAACATCAGCAAAAATAAAGCAGAAAAATTATGTGGCAGTACAGAGCTTAAAAAATTATTCTCAAACAAGCACCTTCTGGCTAAAGTGTTATTTAAAGATTTGTTACATATATAACAGCACGTTCTCAAATGACTGCAGATCAAGAAATAAAAAAGTCTGAATTAAAACAAGGTCTGATTTAACACCCATTAAGGTTGCAAAAAAAGATTCCCATTGGGCTCAGACAGCATTGGGTCGTACCCTAGTCACACTACTATGCAAGTTTCCTGCACCTTTCAGCTTATTTGTATGACAGTTACACAGCCAGCCGTTCCCAAAATAGCAAGATATGACCTTCCATCTGCTTGGATATTCTTTATGGACAACAGCTCGACACTCCTAATGACTAAAAAAGGACTTTGCAAACTAGGAGTCAATTTTACCATAATCTCTAGAGTACCACTCAACTTTTGCTGCCTCCAGAGAAGCGCTGTCATCCGGAGCCGTTTCTCTTGCCTTATTTTCAAAGTTTTACAGACTGGTTTCTTCCTTTTCTACCCATCATGCTCAAGTTCTTTCTCATAATTGCATATCAAAAGGAATAAAGTTCCAGAAATCACATGCTTTTATCACTTACTCCCAAACAGCTCATTAATTTGAGACCTTGTACTGATTTTCTTGGGTCATTTACACATGTAAAATACTTGGGTGTTTAAGTTCTGTAGGAATGAGCATCCTAAAACTTACTCTTGTTGTCATGGAGGGGAAATGAGATGTTTGCTTTGCTTCTTCCTTTAAAGCGTTAATTTACATAAGATTTAGGAAAACTTTACCCTCATCTGCACTCCAAAAATATTCCTTAAAATGTAGGAAAAGGCTCAATGTGCATAAGACAAATACAAATTAAAGTACATCAAACAAACAGCAGGAGAAATAGTTTAATCCTCACTGAACAGAAAAACACCATAATTCACAGCTTTGAAATGGATGAAATACAAGTCTATTCTTTATTAGTGGAGATAAATGTTTGCCACCTTAATCACCAATGTGCTATTCTTCTGCAACTATTTGGTATACTCCCAGGTCAATCTGTGGGAGATTTCGGCAGATGATGTTAATCCTAACACAAAATTTAAGTAACATGAATCAAGTCAAAGCGTTGCAGAACATTTTAGCCATAAGCAGTAGCTCCCATCAAACAGCACACAGTCAAGATAAAAATCATGCTGTTCTAATATCCTTAGGGCTTTAATCCTGCCAGCACTAACTGATAGCATTGCTTATGAGAGATACTGGCAGAACAGAGCAACAGTAAGGACAAAAATGTATCTCAAATCCTTTCTTGAAGCAGGTAATTTTAATGAACACTTTGTCTCTACTGCTTTTGGCAAACTGTGCCATAATATTAAACTGTTTAGACTTCCACCCATTTCACTCTGCTTACATGTACCATGTTGATTCTATAAACTTCCTGCAAGACCATTTACACCAAAGAGTACATTTACTGTACTGATGAGACTTCAAACATCATTAATGTCTGTCAGAAATGCTGTAGCACTTTAGTTTTGAAAATCAAGCATTTTTTAAAAGATGTAAACTGGCAAACTCAAAAATCAACACCTATATCTAAACCTGGAGTTCCTATTTCCTGTACTTTTAGTGGGGGGGGGGGGGAAAGTTTTATTAGTTTCTATTGCTCTATTAATTTCTATTTAAAATATTGGTCCTTTATTTGCACCATAGTTCCTTGTTGATGCTTCAAAGTAAAAACCAGACATAGTAGTTTGACACATACCATAACTGTTTAACATCCATTTCCACTAAATGGGTGTTACACACCTAAATGCATTGCATCACACCTTTCCCCCCCCCCCCAAAAACCCTCCCCCCCCCCCCAGTCATTCTAGTTTTCCCTAAGGCAAGACACTAGAACAATCACTTTGTAGTTACATTTACTGACCATGACCCTCAGAAGGTGATAACATTTTGATACCATTTGATTGCATTAGTCTTAATAGAGCCTACTGGAAACACAAGTAAATCCTCTTTCTTATCACTCATTCTCATTAATTTTAGCAGACACCATAACTTACCACTCAAAGGACTTTAAAGCACACACAGAGTACAAATGAAAGAGAACTTGCACTGCCTTTCACTTACACCTTTAATCTTGCTCACTGAATGAATGTAGGGCAACTTTAAAAACTGAATCCCAAGCATCCCAAGATAGAGTTGTCACAGTGCCAGCACAGGGCTTAACACTGCTATGACCCTGACAACGCAGCAGCAGCCCACGGGAGACAAGACCCAGGAAGCTGTCCACCCAAGAGCTCACAGCCTAAGCAAAGTCAAACAGTCAGGATGGACCTGGAAACTCATAAAAGAAAATAAACATGACTACTATTATTGACTTACTTCTTTCCGACACTGCAGAAGTATTGAGTCATCAGGCAAGATTTTAGCAGAGCAAGCAGGGAAGGGGACATTCGTATAAGGAAGTGTGTCCCATGTGCAGAAGGTGATGCCAGCAAAGGTGTGAAGACTGTCGTGGAAGAAGCAGGTGGCCAGAGCATCAAGCCTCACGCTGCTCAAAGAACAGCCTTCTGGCAAGGACAGTCACCTACAGGTGCTCACATTCACTATGCCTAAGATTGCTCTGGCAAGTGAAAGAGAAGTGCACAGCTCCGGTGCGTAGCTATCATCTGTATTTCCCCACCTGATGTCACCTTTATAAAACAGAGGCCCTGACATGAGAAATCAGCGTAGCCCACAAATGAGCCAACTGTGTTGAAATCTGGTTTGACTGCAGAGGTCAGAACAGCTCATCAGCCAGCTGCTCTGCTATGAAGTGTAACGAGACACCCACAGCTCGCTGCCCCTCCAGTGCAATTGCACATCTTGTTCTTTGTAATCATGCTTACCGCTCATGCGCTGCTGTAGAGACGTAACTAATCCTCACAGACCCCACCAAGAGGCAGGCAGAAAAGCATTACCACCCCCATTTTACAGATGGACAGAAATACATATTACCTACAGGAGTCAGTTAACGACTGGAATAACCTGATGCACTTCTTCAGGCCTGGGAAGATTCAGCCTCACGCACGCTGGCAGCCAACTTGGCCAACAGAGGTCAAGTCATTTGTCAAAAGCCATAGGGTGTTACTGTGAGATACAGGATGAAAAGTCTCACGGCACTGAGACCAGCTTTGTTCTCAGGTCACTGTACAAACCATAGTTGGTGAATAGCTGTGGTGGGTTGGGCTGGGGTTTTTTTGGGGGGTGTGTGTGGGTGGAGGTTTTTTGTTGTTGTTTTGAGGTTGGTTGATTTGTTTTTAGACCAACCCCTAAGGGCTTCTAATTAAAAAGAAGCTCAAATAGAACTAGAACTTTTCCTACAGTTCCCCACGTGGAAGGAAAGAAACTCCCCACAATTTGATTAATTCTGAAAATAATTACAATTATTATTTGTTTTCTGCAGCATCCAGAAAATACCGTGGTAGCTGCTGCCAAAAGAGAGACAGCTACTTACAAATGAAATGCATAATACGTGAAAAACAGAGGACAGCAATGTACAAATGATGTGATGTATATACAGTAAATAATACAAAGAGGAGGCAGCATGATATATTTTTCTGTCTTTTGTTACTATGCTACATATGTTATCCTCAAATGTCATGGTAGCTGGGAAAAACATCCAATAGTAATTTTCTATTCTTTTTAAGGTCTCAAAGTTAAAATCAAGCAAATGTAACTAGCTATTTCTGTGTTTAAAACCACAAATAATCAATAATAATCAATCAACCATCCAAACTTTCAAGACAATCATGAAATTATGTTATTTGTTCTTTAAACTCTACTGATATACTTAAATTGCATTTTCCATCTTTCTTATTGATTTAGCATTGCTAGGGACTTTAGGAATGGAAAACGATCTTATTAGTTTGGTTTAAGCAATCACCTGACTCCACAAGGCCAGTTTTTAAATAAAATTATCATTACGAGGCCAAGAACCAGGCCAGGAAATTGACCCCACTATTATTTTCAGATCCATTGCTACTGCTCAGTCCCTTTTCAATGCACGTTGCCCATCAAAACAGAAGTTATATAGCTTCCAACCCTGCACTGAAGTTGTTTCTCATTTGCAGGAAATATTCACAAAGCCATTTTAAATCACAGTTTTAGCCAGGTCCACAGGCAGAAACGCTGATACTGTGGCTACACAGATAAACTTTCCCTTCATACCATCTTTATACTGCTGTGAACTTTCCCATCCTTTGGTAACATTCACTTTTTTAACTCTCTGCTTTAACAAGAGCCATCAATGCTATTTTTCATCACCCTAAAAGGAATCCTCTCTAACCATTTTAGGCTTGGGTGGGAGGTGAAAGGAGGAGAGGTTTTACCAGAAAAGCTAAGCTATTTGCTGTCAATCTGAGCAGCCAGCTGTTCCAACCAGGACCTCCTCTGGTCAGGCACCAGCCAGAGCAGCACATTTCCCTTCTCAGTGATGAACAAACAGTTCAATACCTGCTCGTCTCAAGCATCCGTACAAGAAAATGCTTGTTGGTTGCTTATTTTTAGGACCTCTGCTGAAGGGCACACTAAGGTTTCATAGAAGGCACCACACTTTGGCTTATTTTCTGCTTGAAGATGCCAGCAGGATTCATTACTGTTAACTAAGTTTGCTCTACCTTTATGTCAAGAAAATATGGTTTTCTTCAGCTTTGGAAGTAGATACAGGATTAAATATACCCTACAACACGACTGAACTTAGAAGACATGAAGGTGAATTATGGGATGCTATATATCCCAAATCTAACATTAACGTAAAAAATAACCGTTTTAGATAATCAATCCAGCTTGTTTACTAAACGACCTGGCTAACAGCCAAAAGATAGCAATTTCAAGGGCTTTTATAGACTCACTCAGAAAAATAAAAATCCATTTTCTGTAAGAGGACTCACAATTCACCAACTCCTTAAGTCAAAAGAAATGGAGAGGAATTCTGCCTTTTTTCCAACCTTCTGTTACACAGCTTTACAGTCAAATCACGCATTTCGGGATAAATTAACTCACCTGTTTACTCTACCTTTCCTGTTTTCACATGCACGATTTGCCTACCAGTCTTTAGGAATTATGTAAATAGTTTTTAACATCGTGGTTTCAAGTAGCAGGAGAAAATCCCAGATAAAATTGCTCACGAAGTGACCTTTACAGCTTTCCTTTAGCACGCAAAATTAAGCAAGAAAGTCTTGTAATGATCACATGTGCTTTTTAAGTAACATCATTATTTCAAAAGGAAGAATGACCTATGAAAATTTTCTTTAACAAAGACATAAAGCTGAATTTGCACAAATCAGGAAGACACTTGACAGACAAATCGGAGGACAATCTCCAAACAATCTAGTATCAAGTTCATAAACATAAAATATTTCAACACATTTTAAGGCCCCAAAAGATTATGACAGCAGTCCTCTAAACTGATCTCTCTGCTCCCACTAACAATCATTCAGTACTGCAGCAATCTCTGAGCACTAGGGCCACTCTCGGATTATGAAGCACCTAACAGATTTTATAAGCTTGATACAGATGTAAGTATATGTATACTATAGGTAATTAGAAGCCTACTAAGATGAGATAAGAAAAATAGCTAGAAAATACAATATTTTTGTTCTCTTTACAACATGAAAGTATTTGCTTTTTCTAGCAGAAAAAAATCTGATTTCTCATTGGAGGACTGTAAACCAAATTCATCAGTTTTGTTTTGTTTTGTTTTTTTTTTTTTTCAGTGAGCAGAACTATTTTGGGCCAAAAACTGAAGGGGAGTAGAAAAAAAAAAAAAAAACAAAAGAAAAGAAAAAAAACCAAAACCCAACTCTAATCCACATGGATAACTTGAGACCACCAACAGGCAATCTAGCACTTCTCAGCCCCAGCTACCATGTAACAACACTGGAAGTTTTATGTTGGGATCTCGGACCCAGCCCTGTAACAGCGAGAGGGCCAAACGCCTGTCACATCAAGCACTTCTGCAGCTGTGCTGTGAGCACAAGTAAGGCAGAGCAGAACCTGCGGGTTGGCGTAACAGCTGCAGCCACGCCAGAGAACAGGACACACAAGCCTGCTGCCTCAGTTTCCCCACCTGAAGCAGGAACATTTACCCACCTCACACCAGAGCACTGAAAAGGTTAACTCATGTGTGCAAAGTGCTTTTAAAATGAAACCATACTTTACTTCTCTCCTTTCAGTGATGTCAGTCATCCTCGCAGAAGTCTGAGTTGCCGGGAGCTTCCTATTCAGCCAGTTACAAAAGTCACGGTTCTCCTGATAGCTCTGTGTGACCCACTTCTCCACCCCGAGCCTGCTGCAGTAATATTTAAATGCCGAGGAGTTTATCAGTATATAACTGAAATGCTAACGGGGGGGAAGCATATTAGTAGGGACAGGAAAAGGTAAAATTTATGACACATAAAAGGCACTGCTTATTCAGATGAAATTTATTATAGCCCATTTGAGTTAAACTATCACATATGTATGAGACCTTAATGAAACTGTAATCCAGGTGGGAGCGGGGAGAAAACCAAGCGAGCTGTGCGCTTGTGCAGAAAAGAATTTGCTCCTGAAGCCTGGCAGGCAGAGACGTAACCAGCTGCATGTTTGTGTCTGTGTTCGGGGCTGGCATCAGCAGCGTAAAAACAAAGATCCCCAGGGCCCTGGAAATTAACGGCAGGAAGCGAGTTGTGGAAACAAACTGACAAAGGAAGACATATCAAAGGTTTCAAATTTATTCAATATTAGACATTGTGGGGTAAAGGCCCAATGAATCACCGCTGATTAGCACTAAGACTAGCTCTTACTGCCTGCGAGTGGCAAGACAGAAACCCAAACCCCGCAGGAAGCTTCAGGGGTTTCCAAGACAAAAACCTAAAAACAACCATTTCCATAGAAAGGGCTTTTCTGCAAATTGCTTAAACAAAGTGGTTTTAGTCCCTTCCATCCCCTACACAGAGCGGCTTTGGAGGTTTCCACTTGCCCTTCCTATCACCACAGCATGGCTACCCCGCTGCTTGTGTGCGGATGAAGGAGGAGGAAGAGGCCAGTAGCTGCACTCTTGTTTAGTCCCGTTAAACGTGTGGTGGTGTAAGCAGAGCACAAGGAGTCGGCCACTGGCCGCTTCTGCTGAGGCTGCCAGCGACTCACTAGCCAAGACACACGTACGCACACCGACAGCCCTGCAAAAGACACGCTAAAAGCTGACTTGTGTCTCCTTTCCAGAGACTTCTTCCTGCACTGCTGCCTCCATCCCCTCTTGCCCATCTCAGACCAGCACAAGACTGTACAAGAGAAATTTGCATTTATAGCCTGCTGCTGGCATCAGTTTCAGAAGCAAAGGTAGTAACATCAAAAGACATCAGCCTAGCTCATTTCACAAATCAAATTCCTTCAAAACCACCTTTCCCCTGTAGCTCACTTTGCAAATACAACACGTGCTATATGCAGCTTTGGTTCCGTTCACCAATACTACTACTGTGTGAAAAATCTCAAATACTGAATTAAGGAAGTCACGGTTCAAAGTGCCTATTATCAGTTGACTATGTAATTAAGAAATATCATTACTGAATATCTGTTTCCCAGATTAAATAATGATCAAGTATTTCTGGCCAGCAGAACAGACACCTTTATCAGGAGTTAACTGGGAAGCCTGAAGGCAGTGTGTCAACAGATGTAGGAGCCGCTATTGTGTCAACAGCTCACACACAGTGCGTCAGACAGCTGATGCCGGGACACCAGCAACAGCAATTGTCTTTGTGATGACCACATCAACTGCTCTCCTGGGATGGCTTCTCCTAGAGCTCACTGGCCTGCTCTACCTCATCTCATCCAAAAAAAAAAAAAAAAAAAAATCTTCCTCTATTTCTTGTCTTTATTGAAAAAGCAATTAAACCACAAAAAGCTACACTGATGTTAAAAGCTGGGACATAAACAAAGCAGGACATACGTTCCTGCAGAACACAAGACAGACAGCCAAGGACAGACAAACTTTGTTCAAAATAAAGGAAATTAGATTGAAGTGAAAGACTTCCAGGAAATCCATGAGGAAAAATACTAAATCAATACATTGAGTATGTTTGTTTTATGTCCTTTTATGAGCCTCATACTTTGTCAAAATGTAAGCTGTTATTAATAGTGTTATTTTTTAAATAAGTAGATATATGCATTGTTCTCAGTAAACATAGCATATTCATAAACCAAGAAATATTTTTGTAATTAGCATGAAAAATTCCTGGGTACATATTTCTGGGCATCCAACATGAACTGTCGCTTCAGACAGACTAATTTCTCCGTGCATACACACACACACACGTGATTGCAGGTACAGTCAAAGCTGTGTGTAACACACAGGACAGCACTGGTAACAACAGGCAGAATTTAGGAAGACTTTAAAGGAATATGCCATACAAAGAACACAATGTTGGTAGCTGAGCAGGTAATAAGCCTTATTAAAATGCAAATTAACAATAGCTAAATGGTATTTATACTTTCATTACTATTTCATGAAATCTAGCATACGTCTTCTGTACTGAAAACAAACTTTTTGGAAAATAATGAAAATCCAGCTCAGTGTCAGTGAATATAGTTAAAGTACAAGAAACAAGATGACTTAACATGGGCAAATATTTAAAACACCACCCAAAAAAAAAAAAAAAAAAAAAAAAAATCCCAGTGCAATCCTGTTTTTATCCTTGAAGTTCCTTCAGCATAATACTGGTTTTAGTTGCTCTGAATTACCATACCAAACATGCAACTTCACCATGAGTTTCACTGAAGCCAATGTTCATGTGTCCTGGAGTTTGGTGGTTATCTGAAAACCATTTCTTTCTCTCTTTTTCAGTTTAAGGCACGTTTTTAGCCTTTCTATTTGTAGACAGTATCTAGAATATGTGCCCACCGAAGACACAACAGCCAGTAGCCAGAAGCTTTTTCTCTAGACATCTTTTCTTGAAAATTTTCAATAGCTTGACTTGCTATATACAAACATCTTACATGGATAACACTGTGGGTAAGCAATGCTGCCTCTCTGAGTCTAGCCACACACTACAGCACCATTTCAAAACGTCTACAAGGGGCAAGGTGTCCGATTCCTGGCCAGCCATGGGCTCGGTGGCACTGCCTCAAGCTCTGCACTAAAACAAATAGCTCATTACTGGGCTTTGAATTTTTAGCATCCTTTTTAAACTCTCACTTGAATAAGGAAGAACCCCTAGACAGGCAAAGGAGCACACACACTCGCCAAAAGTAAATGCTATGATTTGTGCTAACGAGACAGAAATAGCAGCATGACTGAGACCCGAGTACACGATATGACATGTGCAGCTGTCTAAATAGCTCTGCTGTCGGTGTCACTGCGTGCTAATGGCATTCCCTTCTGCTTGGCCTCGTCTCTCCACTTTACACAAGAGCTTAAAAATTCAGGCACTTCCAGCTCCACCTAGACCAAACTACTCACTTAAACAAATAGGAAAAATAGCCACACAACTAGTTAAGATTTCACTCTGGAAAGGATTCAAGAAAGCTTGGATCATATGGCAAGAACCCAAGTATCTCTTATTTCTGGAGTATTAAAAAAATGGCGTCAAATTTTTATTTCCATCCTTATGAAGGTCTTTTTCAAAGGAAAATAAGAAAAAGTATTTACAACTCCTGTACAGGAACAATTAACATAATATTGTGAAAATACTGGTAGAGGAATCTCAAACTTTACATGTCCTCTCCACAAGATGTTTTATTGGGGAAACTACTTTTGGTGATGTACTGCATGCATTTTGTGCACTTCTTTTACGTTTGAAATGCCCTAGAACAATTTCAAGCACGTGAACACAAATTAGACATTTTGAAATTCATATTCTAACTCAAATTGAGTTGTAATCCCAGCACAACGTGATAGATCCAGCACCCCTGCTATTTCAGTTCCTTCCTCATAGCACCCTGCAAGCTATTAAATATTAAGAGCCAAAAGACCTTTCTTCTCTAAGCAATTATGTGTCTCTGCAACAGAACCTACTCAATCCCAGCAAAATCCAGATCAAGCAATTTTAGGGGTTTTGGGGATCATGCATATTTTGTAAATTCTGGATGACATAAAAAAAACTTGGACCTAGACTTCAGTTTCAGATTCCAAACTGGAAGAAAATTTTGGATAGAGGAAGTCAGGGGAAAAAAAAAAAGAGACAGAGGAGCTTATTTGTGATTTGTGGCATCTGAGTATTAGAAACTAGCTAAATACAGCAAAATACACAGCAGCTCTTCATAAAAGAAGAAGTGAGCTAAAACAAAGAAGTATTTATCTACCTTGTTAGCCTAAGACATTTTTAGTGAAATACAGGTCTTTTCTGGGTCTGTCGCCTGCCAGATAGACTCTGCTGCGCACAACGAACAGAAGAGCTCACGCCACAGGCACTAGTGATCAGACACTCAGAGCAACCAGACACTGAAGAACATACCAGGCACTGCTGCACCCTCTCCTAAAACATCAGACGGCCAATAGAAAGCATCTTCTCACAACCAGTATCATTTTGGGTGTAGTGAGGACTCCTGTATTCCTGTGGGCTTTTGTAGACATTAAAGAAAATATAGATGGTCAGCCCTGGACACTAGGGCTTCTTACCAGCTTTAAATTCTCTTGAGAAAATATCATTGCTTCAAAGGAAATTAAATCTAGACATCAAAAGCAATCCAGAAAAATCACTTACCGAAAGGCAAGAATCTCTTCAGCAATGTATCAAAAACACACACAAAATCTTTAAAAAAACCTGAAAACCTGTACGTGGCTTAAAAGAGAACTACAATATATATTATATATAGGTATGCCATTAAAGATTGAGCCACTCTAGCTCAGGCAATTAGAAAAAAAAAAAAAGTTATCATCATTATGCCTGCCAGCCCAACACAAAGCTCAGAGCCCAAGGTTTCTGCTTGGCCTCAGCTGCAGAAAGTTTATACCCCATGCAAGGAGATGACAGTCACCTGCGTGTTGCCCCATTCAGGCTGCTGGCAGTGCCATGCACCTGGGCAGAAAGGCCAGGTGAAGGTAAAGAAAGGTCCATTTGATGGAAACACTCAACATCTGTGCTAATTAATGAGTTCAATTTAATTACCTCCCAACAGAAAGATTAAATAGGGTGCAACTGGTGATATAAAATTGTCCTAATGGGTTCCACTGCTTGAATCCACCGCTCATCAAGTTGAATTGATTTTTAAACAGTGGAAATTCAAACAACTCCCATGAGAAACTAACACAATTCCCATCTCAATCAAATGCTTTGTAATAGTTACATATAAAATGTGATTTTTGAGGAGGGAGAGTTGATTATTTCTTCCCCTTTCATTCCTATAGAAGACGTGGCAAATGGATAGTAGTATCAGAACAACATTGGAATACTAGCACGAACCGAGGATGAAAGCGTACAAGCGTACTATGAATAGTATTTCGCAAATAACTCACAGCTGCATTTTTTAATAAAAGCAGTAGCTAAGTATCTTTAGGCTATTGTTAAGTTCTTTATAATCCCAAACTTCCAGAAATAAATTTGAAAGTATACAAATGCCCTGAAAGTAACTTAAAATAGTAATTAATTTATATTTCATAGTATGTTCCTAAAGCAAAGATTTCAAATTTTGCTGCTAATTTTGAGTATCCAACCGAGCTACTTCAGGTGTATCTGGATTTAGAATGTACCACAAATCCTTCACAGATTCTACTTGGGTGTGAACAATTTTTGAGCAAAAATTGCTACTGAATTCAAGGAAGTCTTGATTTCAGAAAAAAAAAAAAGCGTGAACAATTTTTGAGCAAAAATTGATACTGAATTCAAGGAAGTCTTGATTTCAGGAAAAAAAAAAAAAAAAAGACTGTGTATTTTAATTAAAACCCCCCCCAAACAACAGTATTGTATAGAAACAATCCCCATCTTTTCACATGCATATAGGAAGATTTCTACGTAAATACACAAAATATCATACAACTTTTTGGAGAAGGCTTTTTGTCATGACATCTGAAGATAGATTCAACTTCAGCTATTTCCACTTCATTTCATCCAAAAAAAGATTTGAAAAATATCTACCTAGAGCTGAAAATATCTATCTAGAGCTGAGGTGCTGCCTGACAAGTCCTATCTCGCAAGTGATTAATGTGCTGACAATTTGCCAAAAAAGGGTCCGTTTATCCGCTCAGTGGGCAAGCAAACATTCGCAAGGACAATTGGTATCTATGCAAGGCGGCCTCAAACTGAGTGGTCATCAGGTGTTAAATAGCAACTGACATTTTAAATGAAATCCACGGGCTGTCAGTATCAAAGGTTCACTGAACTGGAGCAACTGAAAGAAAGGTGAAGGGAAAACACAAATGGAGTAGCTGGATGTCCTCTCTGTGGCAGTTCTGTCTGTTCAATTTTATTTTTGCTAATCAATACCATAACAATAAAGCATTTCCAATATTGGTTTTATGGAATTCTTCTTCATTAAATCATACTTGCATGAAAGGAAATCAAACTCACACAGCTTTAGAGCGAGGCTCTATTCCAGGTGACATCAAAGACTAAAGTGGAGGGGGGGGGCAGGGAGAGAAGAATAAAAAACCACCCCGTGCAATGTTAAATACCTAACAGGAGATGACAAATCAAACGGGAATTACTGTGGTAAAAACATAATTAAAAACTTGATTGAAGTTAAACAGAATTTACATAACACTGCAAATTAACTTTATGCTGAAAGTATTAACTGGGAAGGCAATAAAAAGGCATTTCATTAGTAATCTATATTTAAACAACATGTACAATAGAGTTGTTCTAATGAGAAACGTAGGGTTTTTAATAACAGCAGTTTCCAGTGGCTGCCAGGAGACATGGCTGTCACCAAGATTTCTGCACATAAACAATCTTTGGCAATGCCACGTGTGGATTGTAGCCGTGAGACCCAGCACAGGTTGGTGCTCTACAGCTTCTTGTTATAAATTAACTGCCCTGAAAACACTAGCAGCCAGCCCCAGGCTACCCATTTAACTTGGGCCTTCTGACGTGTGGAGAAACAGCCTGATTTCAGCAGAACCACAATTTCTGTTTTTCTGAAGTTTTCTTTCTTAAAGAATGTATTATTGTTATTAAAGTTTTCAGGAACACACATCGGTCACTATGATACTTCATTCCCATCTCTTTAGGGACACAGACTATTTGTGATAGTGATGAAGAATCACATTGCAATCATTAACTAAGCCACATAACACAGTACTCCTGGTTAATAATGAAAATAGTAATAAAAGCACATTAAATATAAACTACCCAAACGCACACCATTCACCCCCAAATGCTAAAACACGTGCATAAGAAATGCACTATTACAATCCCGAGATGGAAACTTCCTACAACACATGATGGAAAATGTAAATTCAGTTTATCCCAGATTTCAGAGGGAATCCAGAACGATTCCGTTCACTTACTCATTTCTCACTTCTTCCTTATATCAGATAAATGTGTTATGGTCCTTTTCAAGCCACAGGTTCTTTACAAATTCTGTTGAAAGTTTAACAGGCTTGTGGCAACAACCTTGCTTGTCATCTTTTATAAACAATCCAGTTGTCTCCTCGAGTCACCCAACCACAACTTTAAGCCTATGTCATAAAACCAGTGGGGTAGTTTACATCAGTATTGCTTCCATATTTTTACTTTTCAAACCAAGTGACAAAGTCCATGATTTCAAACAGGGATTCAGTTGCATTCAGATGATGGCAGCCACTCATGGCACTTCCTGACTAGAACTGGGTTTTCAACACTTAGATGGCAACTCAGTGCCATCTCTATCTTTCTCTACTTAAAAACTTCAGGAAGTCCAACCCAGGCAACAGCGACTCTGAAAGAAAAATAATCAATCAAGAGAAAAAAAAATCTTTTTTAACAAAAATGAAAAACAAAAGTTTCTTCTGGTGGATTTTTGACCTAACACAATAATTTTTATACCTGTCCTATAGATTTCTGCTGTGTGTTTTGGCTACTATAAAGTAATATATAGTAAAACAAAGTAAAACAAACAAACAAACAAAAATTTGTTTTGTGTCTTGGAATGATAAATGTCAGAGAGCTTCACAGGAAAAAGGGGCACTGGATACTATGGAATTATGATGTTGAAATTGATGCTACCTTAACTAACACACTCCAAGATATTCAGAGCAAAAGACTTGATTTCTCTGGCTGATGTGTTTCCAGATTATATGAAAGGACTTATGTGAAATGGCTATAAGCCAAGTGATTTATTTCCCAAACTGCCACAAACACAAGCCCCAAGAGTAGGACTCAAGAGGAATGCTCTGCAGACTACCCTGGAGCCTGTTGAATAAGGAGGTCTGAGACATGGGACACAAGGATTGCAAGCTTTTTGCTTACCATAGGAATTCTGCATTCACTGAGCAGTTGTCTACACGCACACTCCCTAGTTGTCTGGATCTGTATATTAGGAAACAATTTCTATGTCATTAAAAAGAAAAATCTTTAAATTATAAAAGTGTCTGAGACATGTTCTCTCATCAAATTGAGTTTGTTTGGGTTTTTATGTCAGCAAGAAAGAAAACAAGCAAATGGTGTTTCATCCTGTTTTGGCTTCCGAGCTGCATTAAAAAAATATATACACAGAGATTAATTTCCTCATGTTTGTTGAAAATTTGTAGATAACATTTGTTGAACATTTGTAAATCACATCAGTTTTACTTTTGCTGTCCAAAACCCTGCAATTTCTAGAATTATTTTTTTCCTCTCTAAAACCTGTATTTATATTTTAAAAAAGGAACAAAAAGCAAAATGAACCAGAACACTATCTTGCGTAAGTGCATGAATATCAATGTCATCTCCACACACGGGGTATTTTTTGGAGTAGAAAGGAGACAGCTAGCTTACAAAGCTGATGACACTTGCTAACCAATGCTAACTACGATGAAAGGCAACCTCAACTAAAAATACCATGAAGGTAAGAGAACGAGGCTGGAAGAGAACCCCATTGCATTTACTCTAGCAGCCACTGGGAGAAAGGGCGCACGACATTATTCCAACAGCTGCACTAGTGACCTGAATTGTCCATTTATACATTGCTCCTTTGCTGAAGGTTGCACACAACTTCTAGATTTAAAATATTTCAGCCAAATTGTCACATCCAAAAAATATCTGACATTATGCATGTGTGATGTGCATATCCTTCAGGTTTGTCATGGCATTGAACAAATTACGGCGATCTTCCTTCCCACCTCCTGAGACTTGTAACCGTTCTGCTGTTACATCAAACTGCAGAAATTACCACACATTAAGTTCCTCTAGAAGAGAGGTGGAGGGGCTCCAAATCTCCCAAAGTAGATGGTAAGTCAGGTGAGGCGTACAGCACGTAGCACGATAAACCTCAGCCAGAATCTCTCTCCTGGCAGAGCAGATCCTCCCACGGGGGCAGCTTGGGCCAAGGCCATATTGCTCTAACGGGCAGCGAAGGGCAGAAGGAGGCACATTGTCCTCATGCTCACCCAGCAGCGATCAGCCCAGGAGAAAGGAATCACCCATCAGTTGCAAGAAGAGCATCAACACACCAGAAAACAAGCTGCACTCTGTGCTTTTCCTTTTATAACACAGTGTATTTACACCTGAGAGAATGCAGCTCACACAGCACCCACCCAGGCCGGAGAGACTACACTCACCACAGAGGGCACGGAGAGGCACGCGTTTCTAAAAGCCTTTTCTATGTTAGCCTTATTCTGCATCTTGAGGACAATACGCAGTCTAAAGGTGATGCTGTCTATTTTGGGGCAAAAGGACATGACTAGAGCTTGCAGTGAAGAAGAAGAAAAAAAATTAAAAGTGTTGCAGGAAAAACTACAGGCTCAGCCAAGACTGCAACTTCACTGTGTGACACACTGTGCAAACAAACGAGCGTGAAACAATCTTTTATTTCAAAAAAGCTTGTAATGCAATGAATAAGAAAGAGAGAAGACCCATAACATTTTTTTAAGGCTACTTATAAAAATATGAATGCACAGAATATGCCAATAGATTGGTTTTGGTGAAGTGCTTGCAAGCTTTACATTTTTCTTTGGACAACAGCTATCAAATTAATTATACTTAGGCCATTTGAAGAAAACCACGATTTTACGTACGTTTGGAAAAAGAATATTGTGGGAAAAGGGATATTGTGGGAAAACAGAGCCAATGATGAGTGGGTAATTGAATATTCAAATATACTCTTTGGATTACCAAATATAAGTCATCAACATGGCAGGAAAAGCTTCTCCAAAACCTCTAGAACCTGTGCCACACCACTATGCACAACGAAGGTCCATCCTCTTCTCCCCCTTCCCCTGCATGCAACTGCAGGAAAGCCATTAGCTTAGATGTGAAATCAGGATAGCTGTGGTGCATAGTGTAGTAACCACTGGCTTGCACTAGTCCAGGGCTAAGACAGATGTCTCTGTACCATGGTACATTTTATTTCTAAAGCTGGATGAGTCCACATCAAACCAGCTCAGCTGTATCTATATCCTAAAAAATCAGAAGCAATCATCACTTTCCCACACATCAAATGCTCAAGACAGCCCTGTTGCATAATCTCAGTCTCTAAATTCAAGTCAATCCACACGAAGTACTCAGCGCCTAAATCCATTCAAAGTGAAATTGATTAAAAAAAGACAAGAAACATCTGATTGCTTCCTTAAGCAAATGAACAAGAGGACTCAATGGGCTAGGTCCTACAACTGTCACCTCCCTTGAGGTGACCTTATTCAAGGTAACTCTGTTTCTCAGTGAGGATGATGGAAATTCAGTTCCAAACTCCACTGGAAATTCTGTTTCCCAACTCAGGCCAGCAAACCCAAATGGCTAACAGAAGTCAAGTGTGCCCCAAACATACTGTCAGCACAAGTGCTGCCAAACACTCTGGCTTTCTGTCCTCTTTTCTCTACACTGGGTGAAAGCAAAAAGTGATGTAAAAAAAACTTCTGCCACAAACATCTACCCATGCACTTGACAATCTGAAACCATCTGCAAACTCCATCATGCCTGAGGAGGCCCTGTGGCAGAAGAGCAGCTGAGGGCACATTTATGACTTTAGCACACACATTTTTTTATTATCTTAACCCATTCTATCCAAAATGAGGACAGGGATAACGGCACAACTTCTACGGGAGGAACCAGTATAGAGGACCTGCAGGGATACAGCAACAGCCACTACTGCAAATCCCTAAACAGAGAAGATAACAAAAATGTGAAGGTAGTAAAATGAATAAAAGGTCTCAGTCAGTGAGCTGGGAAGAACCCAGAATATAAAACATGTCATACAAGTCCTCTGCTCTTATCAAGTCTGAGCACTGCTGCTGTCCTCTTACTCAGTTCAGCTCAAAATAGTGAGCATCTCCAGCAATGTGCCAAGTCCTCTCAGCACCAACTGACTTCCAGAGGACCTCGGAGGAACTGCCCAGGAGTCCACAGTGCCCAAATACTGCGTCACTGTCAGTGCTTATCCATTCCCCCTTCACCTTGCCTGTGGCTCAGGTTCACACAAACAATTCTCGTCACTGCAGGCAGCACTTCATCCAAAGTTTGCTGCAGACAGCTCCGTGCAACTAACTCCATGCAAGCACAAGGAGCAACGTCAGGAGCCACCTTCATCCACAGACAGTTGTCTTTTCAAACCTGTGGTGGGTTGACCTTGCCTGAAGTCTGAAGGCAAAGGTAAGCTTTGCAACAACGCAGACAGTAGCAGAAATTAAAGTCTAGACTAAAGATACTCTTGAACTAGATCCTCACCAAGACCAAAGGACTCTGCCCTGAAACATGGCCAGGCTCCGCATGGCATCCCGGAATGGAGCAAATGCTTCCCTCTTCCTTGTAGTCCCAGAGCTCATCAATACTACTGCAACACATGGCAGCCACAGCCATGATTTAGGTGGAAAAAGTGCAAACCAAGTGTTTTTGTAATTTTTTCTTAAGGCAAAAGGCTTTTTTACCTTTCGGCTGTGCAGCCTTTAGCATTTAATACTATTTGTTTATTTTGAGTCACTTGCCAGATGCCGCTGGCAAAACAAGCAAGTTGAACACAAACGGATCTCACACATAAAAAAAAAATCATTAAGAACATACGTTATGGATTAGAAGTAATGACAAAAACCAAGAACTTCTTTAAGAAGACACTGATCTGCATTCTATTTTTGTGTGCAGATATTCTGTATTTTCATTTAGTGATGTGTTGCACAGCTAAGAATTTGTCATAAACTGAGAAAAACTGATTTAACTCATTTGCCAGATTTTATTCAAGAAAAATAAAAAGTAATATGTGATCATTGAAAATGCTAATCACTGTAAGAGGGAGAAGCTGGTATTTTTAGCTGAGCACACAAAGCTTTTGCTGTCTCTGTCCCCAACACAGCTCCAGAATCATCTCACGGAACAGCCACCTCCAAAACTGTACTCTGACCTGTCATTAAGTTCTCTACTCTTCATGAATTAGCTCTGAGACACTGTACATGTATGCACAAAGAGCACACATGACTACAGGCATAGTGTGTGGGTTTATTTTAGATAACACAAATAAAAAAAAAAAAAAATGTTAATGATGTGGTATAAAACTCTTGCAAATGCTCCTTCCCCACTTCCAGCAAGTGGTGGAAATAACACCAACTCAGCAGTCCTTGGGAAGTGAGAGTATGAGTTAGCACACGTTAGCTAATTCAAAAGGTCTTCTACAAATCTAATAATTAAACTTAATTTCATATACAAAGGTCATCATTAAATCTTTACAGTTTTACATTAATAGTTCAGTAGTAATTTACTTAATATAAGGAATAATACCACAACATTAATTACCTGCAAACAGTAACACTGCACATATTTTAACAGGGTGCTTTGGAAGCCATACAATATTTTAGCACACTTTGGTCATTTTTAGATCATGTTATACTTGGAAGCCATACAATATTTTAGCTAGTGTGCGCACACTTTGGTCATTTTTAGATCATGTTATATATTTATAAAAAAATCCAAATCTAACAGTCTCTTAGTACTCCAAGTCAAAATAAATGAGATCTAGTTGAAAAGCTGAACAATTTCCAGTTGTAAGAGAAGATAAAGCAAGAACTGTAACTGAGGTTGCGAAACAGTGACGCAGCCAGCTAGAGCAATGACACAACATGGCAGTTTGCATAAAAACTAAGACCGAGCCAAAAAACTCTTAAGAGGCATTACTACAGAGCTGTAACCTTGCAACAGAGCACCGGCGTGACCTAACAAGAGGGCCTCAAGGTTCAGTATGGCTGTGACAGAAGAAGGGGCTATACATCCTATAAAGATCCTGGCTCTCCCAGCTCTAATTTGTAGACCAGGTTGACAAACCAGAACTGATAGAAACACCACATGAGATGAAGCAGATTGGGTGACTATGGGACAGACCACAGAAGGTTGGCTTGCTTATGAAAAGCAGCAGAAGAAAAAACCAGCAACAACAACAAAAAGTTGGCATCATTGCTTAGACTTAGTCTGTGCCACTAAAAGGCAAGGTGTAAGGGCAGATGCAAGATTAAAGAAAAAAGGGAAAAAGCTATTGCTTCACAACGTCGAGTGTGTTTCAAACTCTGGCCCTCTGGGCTTAGACAGTCACATCCAGATCCACTCGCTTCTGTGTTTGCACTGACAGGCTGAAAAAAAACCAACCCGTCCCTTCTCTCTCATTGGGCCTAGCACTTAAACATTTAAAAGACCAGAAAAATGCATCCAATATCCTCAAAATCATGCAACACTGATCTCCGCCTTCTGGAAGTGGAAGAGAAAGCCTCCTAGCTGGTATGCAAACAGCAAACTGAAACAGCATCCCACCGGCACAACACTCCCGTATTTGCCTCGTTCTTTATGAGGTGGTCATGGAATTGAATTTGAAAATAAATACGATACACCAAGGAACTGCTAGCAATGGTTTAACTTTCATGCAGGACAACAACAACAAAATTCCTGATTTCACTTTTCCAGTTGCACAACAGTTGGATGGACGGAAGCCTTGGCCCCAGTAGAAGACACATTGTCCCGCTGATCCCTCCAGAGGGATGGTGGTGCAGAAGGTGCACGTGGGCTGAGGCAGGGTGGGCTGGGAGGGAGCGTTTGGGAACGCAGAGAAGAACTTGGCTTTCCCAGACCAGATGGGTTTACCACACTGAGTTCAGGCTGAACAGCACAGCTGCAAGTTATAAATGTCAAGGCAGGCCAAGGCAAGTGGCATCCCCTCTGGGCTGCCAAATTCCAGGCAATTAGAGCCAGAGGCGCCCTGGGCTCTCAGGTGGGTGCCTGGACAGAGGCACAGCAGCGGGGAAGAGCTTGCTAGAGGGGGGAGAGAGCAGGGAGGGAGGAACACTGCTTTATGGCAGTATGGTAAATCAATCGCACTTTTTATTTCCACTGCTGAATATTATTACGCTCCCTCCACAGCTTTCATGAATGTTTGCCTTACACCATAATGTATTTGCCAGAAATCAATAATCTCTTATCCTTGCAAAATAGTGTCCAATGTCACCACCCTTCCAGCTTGCAGATCAACTAGTGCTGCCCACTGCATCCAGAAGAGAACTGGTTCCTTACTTGTCACATTTCATACAAGTCTTCAGTTAGGAAAGCAGAGATAAATACACTTATTTCAAGGCAGCTGTCAACAGCTTTTAAATGAAAACCTGTGTCTTAAAATATGCTTTTCCATTGAGCAAGTATGGAGGGACCATTATGGGCCCTCATTAAAGAAACCATTCATACCAGGAATATGAGCATTTTATATGAGCCTCATCAGGATGTGCTAGGGATGGTTTACTCTCAAGAGAATTGGAAGGAAGGCAAATATGCTCTTAGACAATAGAAATGACAGTGGCAAAATTTACGATTCTAAATACAATATATAGAGGACCAGTTGTGAAAGGTGCTGCATATTTACATAGCAGTTTTAAATACAACATTTTTTTAATTCACATGAGCAAAAAAAAGTGCAGAAGAGACACCATGCCTGTAATTTAAGACATAAAAAAGAGACATAGTACTCTACATGTCTCAGAGCTTTCTTTATAAACTCCTTTTTTTACTCTATCAGTTCTCTGCTGAATCACCCAAATTCTAGCCTCCAGCCTCTGCTCCAAAGCTCAGTCTGACTTCCCTAGAAATTAGTGAATTTTAAAATTTTAAAATTCTGAATTTTAAAAAAAGCTTATAATTGTCTCCGTCTTTGCTATGGTAGATCTCCAAAAGTAGGAATAACCTTATTAGGTAACACCTGTACATCCCCTTAGCCTCCGTCCTCTTTTCAATTTCGCTTTGCTTCATTTAAAATTTTTCTCTGCTGTAAAGGGATTAACAGCAATCTTTTCACCTTCTCTTAACTTGTCTCCATTTACTGTTTATCCTCCTGTTCTGGATCTCTCAGTGGGCAGCATCTGGAACCGGTCTTCTGCCCTCCTGAACCGCATCCTGACCCGTCTGCCACTGTGGGGGTTGCACGGAGGAGCTCTGCTGTGGCTGGCTTTCAGAGCTTCAGACTGCTCCCTCTGACCCTTACCAAAACAATAATTTAGTGTCAAGGTGATGGTGCCTCAGGGGTTTCCAGAAAAGCTTTCGTAAGAAGGGCTCGCTCATCACCCAGAATAGAAGGTATCTGCTGTGGAAAATGGCAACCCTTACTGGGAAGTATGAGACTGCAGGAGGTTCCCTACCCTACACGTGCAAGCAAATCCCACTGACACTGACTACATTTTAGTGTAAGTTCCCATGACTACATCAACAGGTGCTTAAAAAAACAAAACTTAAAATAGTCAGGAATTCCATGTGTAGTACAGTAGGGGCTTCTTTCCCCTCTGCAGCATTAAGCAAACAAGCTGAGTGTGGATTTTATATCCAACTTCACTTAAGCAGTGCTAGTGCAGCTACTGAACTTTTACTGGAGATAAGTTCTAGTTCCTGTGTGCGCAGCTGCCTCACTGAAGAACCCCTGCCACCAACACAGTACAGGGGTGACCGCACTCACCACCCACTCCATGCTCACTGACCACATCACATCCCCTCCCAAGGGCACCACTGAGCTAGAGAGAAATGATCACCTCGTGCTTTTGCCCAGCTCTGCAGGAGGTTGCTGTGGTGGGCACCCTAACACAATGGGGGAGAGAAACAGAAGGGTAAAAGTGAGAAAACTCATGGGCTGAGATAAAAACAATTTAAAGATTGAAATAAAAGAATAATGACAATAATTATGATAATAACTGAAATTAAAATAATAATTATAATAATAGTAATAAATGAATATACAAATGAGTGATGCACAATGCAATTGCCCACCACTCACCAGCCAAAGCCCAGCCTGTTCCCCATCTAGCAATCCCAGAGCAGAGACAATCCTGAAACTGAAACTACAATCCCAGAAGAGAGAGGGAAGCCAAGAGATCCCCAAGCTTTCTGGTCAACGCATTAATATACTGAACATGACATTATATGATATGGAATATCCCACTGGTATATTCAAATGCCATCTGAGGTTTACCAATTTACTATGCTCCTCCCCAATTTCTTCAGCACTTGCAGACTAGCAAAACATGGAAAGACAAAAAGTCCTTGATTCCCCAGTAACAACTAAGAACATAAGTATATTATCAACATTCTTCTAATAACAAATCCCATACTGAAACCAAAACACAGTGTTATTCCAGCTATTAAGAAGAAAATTAGCTCTATCCTAGTAAGAAGGCTCAGGACAGTTAGAAGTCCATTTGTTTACAGGATTGCTTTTTCCTGTGACCCATATCTAAGCACAAAGGGTGAATTGTAACCTTGCTACTGCATCAGGCAAACATGGGAGAGGAAGCATCTGCTTGCTGCTCTTGTAAGCAGCCCCCAACACTTTCCCCCAAAGGGACTCTCAGTTGCTGTCTAATACTCTTCTACAAACGGGCAAGTGCCAATTTCCACTCTGTTAGGACTAGTAAATTTTAGGTTTGTAATGCCTGGTTGGTGAAAAGAAAATAACAGGCTTGTTCATGAAAAGCCCAGGGCTGGTAGTGTGAAACAGCAAACTGGGAAGCTGCTTCGAGCAGAGCTGGATCCATCAGCCGGGGCTCAGATTATACCTCTGCAAAGCCATAAAACTGCTTCTGTGGGGGAGAGCCATCACTCAAACGACAGCCAGAGATAAACCACAATCTGATGACTGTCACAGTCCCTTTGACACCAACACTTACCATCTCCTAGTGTTTACAGACTAATCAGTTTAGCCTTCCCAACTGGCTGCATAGGAGGCAGCTGCTCATGGCTTGCATTTTCTTAAAGCCTCCCAGAGCAGACATCCAGGGCTCTGTAATTTCCTCTGCGGCTCCAGCTCAGACTCCCCAGAAGGAGGAAGAAGAAAAAGACATTCATTTTCACAATTCTTCTGTCATGGAGAACCCTTACTCATTTCTACTGAATGCTCAGGATTTGATTAGCTACTTTTAAAGAATAGCCTTTCATATAAACCTAAAAGTTAACAGTTACAAAAGTAACAATTCTGCTATTATTTCTATTTTTATTTTAAATGAAACAAAGTACTTTAAAAATATTTATATTAACAAATTTTAGAAAGGTTTTCTCAGGCATTGAAGTTGATATATTTGTAATATACACAATCTTGTTTTAATTCTAACTTTTAAAATATAAATAACCATATAAATAGGCTTCTTTGATTGCTCAGAGCATCCAGCATTAAGTACTGGGGCACAGCTTCAGGCGTAATTGTACTACTGAATTCATCAGCTGCCTAATCATCATTCACTTTGCATCTATTTCTGCTAATTAAAAAGAGAAAAACTCCTAACAACTTTTACATAAATACTGTATTTGTTCTCCGCAAAGACGCAAGGCTAATTTACCCATGATTAACCAGTTATCTAATTTTATAGCTGTCACTCCACAAGGACCACTGCCCAGAGCACTTCACAAGGAGAGGAAACGAAAAGGCCAAGCAAAGCCTGTCGCCCCTTACCTGCTGTCACCCATGCTTGAGACAAAGCCCGTCGCCCCTTACCTGCTGTCACCCATGCTTGAGATGGCAAGGGAAAGGGCCTTGGCCCCAGGCTGTGCATTTGGGCTCTGCTGGACCCCACAGACGGGTCCTCAGTGGGAAACCTCTCTTAGCTTCTGTGAGCTATCAGCCAGGCACTAAATGACCTAGCGGGAGAGCAGAAACCTGCTGACCATAAAACATAAATGCTGTCACCATTTGAAGATCCATCCTTTTCCAACGGGGGAACCTGGTCAGCTCTCAGAAGCTGAGGGAAGAACTGCCGCATGTACCAGTTAAAACCTCCAGGCACACCTGCCATGCTGAGAGCAGAACCTGCCAGGCCACATCCCCACCAACTGCGCAGACCCTCAGGGTGAGCTGAGAGCATGTGAACTGCAGCGCACAAGAGGTGATGCAGAGCATCCCTACAAGGAGCAGCTTTTTCCTCATAGCCCATTATATGTAACTTGAAGAAGGTAACTTTAACCTGTGCAATTTTTATGAATTTTGACCAATTTTAATGCATAGCTGTTCATAACCTTGTCCTGGTTCCAGAGGTACATGCAGCACAAGCAGCTGTTAAGACAAGAAGTCTGGGTGAACAAGGGTGACACTGCCACCATTAGTTTTGTAGGCCAGTGCTGTTTAGCTCTCCATAAATTTTCTATTAGAGCATTAATTAAGAGACATTACCACTCCCAAACTCTCAGCTCCCCACAGGTGATAGCAGGACAGGCAAATTAGTTCCACAGGCAGGGATAAGCATTTAAGATCATTACGACACCTTGGATTTTTGTCACTACATATTTCAAAAGCAAAAGAGGAAAAACCAGCCTACTCACTCAAACTCACTTCTGAATATAGAGAAGGAATCACTTTTAAATATTCCTTTTTTGACCAAACTTAGTAACGCCCTCCAATAGGATAGGAGGTAGAAGACAGAATGTGTTTCAGCTATGCACAGTCATCTGTGCATTTTTTTAATAAACTGGATAGAAAGAAAGAGATAACCGAGTATTTGGTGAGGCGCAAGAGACACTCATGTCAGCCTGATTCCTGGACTGAAAAATATACTCTGTACACAGAAGAATACATTGTAGTACACATACCAAAGCTTTAGCTATTTTTTGAAAACCTTTTAGTTTCCCCAATTGTATAGCTCTTTCTTTTGAGAAACTCCAGTGCAAGAATCCACACTTGGCCTATCAAACGAACTGATTCAGCTTTCATGTCCACACCTTCTTATCATCCTTCCTGCAACAGAGACTCTGCCACAGGATGGGGCAATTATTCTGGACCTCTGCTTTTTTCTCCTAAAGCTCCAAAGCCTTTCCCATGCTATTTGACTGGAAGTGATTCCCATCCCATGAGCAGCACACACAGCCTGCTCCCAGCATGCAACCTGGAGAGCACGTCCTGGGACACAGCACGTGAGCACCATGCCTGACACGGCGACCACCAGATACATTTCTTGCATGAGAGGAGACCAAAACACATTATGGCCTTACAATAACTATATTGTGTTTCATGACCAGAACTGAGTCATAACATATGATGCTCTACTACTTTTGAAGGCGTTACAGAGCCTGCCCAAATTGAAATTTTCCTTACCATGGGTTAATTACCCCCTTAGAAAAATAATAGAGAGAAAACAAAACATTTACCTTGTCTATGTAGACTTCTTTGTAAGTGGATAACAGAGCTGAGAGGATGATGTTATTTAAGGAGTGGGAAAAGAGATATTTAACATTAAAAGAGAATCCTACAAGAAACTGCACGTGTAGACAACACTAACTGGATACATCAGAAAAGGTGCAACTTGGCATAACTCTAAGGAGGATCTGCCCAACAGTGCATAAAGTCAAGCACAAGCAGAAATGCATCCTTCGTGGACTAAGGAGAAAACACTATTTACAACAGCAATTTATTGTGCCAGAGTTAACGCAGTTGCTGAAAACAGTTTCATTCCAAGAGGGAATAAAATCCGCTGACGCCCTTCCTGTACATGAGTATCGACAATTCTGAAAAGCACAGTACTAATTCTCAATTTGATTAAAATATGAAATAAAGCAGTATACTATTTATAAAAGTCAACTTCTTTGCCTCCACTTGATACAGAAAGCACTTAAATGGAACTTTAAATATGCAAAATTAACTGAAAATAAAAATATTTTGGCAGCTACCATTTATTTAACACCACACTGAAATGTGTTCAAAAAGACAAAATGCAGAACAATGAAGTACAGGTTTTCATTAATATTTACAGAAAAGACAAGCCACAAACACTTTAGACAATATGTATTTACACAACACAGTATATTTAGCTAACTGTATAGCCCAACTAAGGATAGATTATAATCTTACTTTAAAACTTGAATAACAGATAAAATCTTAGATACTAAGTTTTTCCAAAAAACACTCTTAGAGGATATAGAAACAGTTTCAGTAGGTTTACGGCTGAGGGAATAATGACTAAATTCTCATCAAGTGAGAGCAGATTGCTTATAGATTTCAAATCAGATTTTCACCACACTATTTATTCTACAAAAATTCAGAGCATTTTTTAAACTTTAATCTAGAGACATAAAACAACAACGGGCACTTTACTTCATAAGCTATAGCCATGTGCTGCATTTAAAAGATGCTGATTATCTGATGAGTGGGATATATTCATTTCCTCGAGTGGTTACATCACTTCACGCTGATTTGTGGGTTGCAGAGCCACGTAGAAGTGCTGGGCTGAAGCAGGGGAAGAACAGTTTTGGTACACGGATCAATAGAACTGCACTGTTTAGGGTTCAGTGCTATCTTTCTCAGTTTTAAAGCTAAGCCAATGAGTGGTCTGGATACAGGGAACACTGATCTGAAATCTATCAGATCCATAGCTCTGCCATACATTATTACAAAAGTTACACCGTTTTTTGCACCTGCAAAAAAAGCAATGAAAACACTGAATATTCTTCCCAACTTATTTTGATAGTAAACACTCCAGGCAAAGGCAGCCTGCTCCTGGGTACTAATAAGGCCCCTAGAATAACAAAGGAATCTTGAAGCTCCTGGAATACAAACCACAGTGGTAAACACAGTACTGTTTACATCAAAAATGCCTGAGAGATTGGCTTTATGGCCTTCTGGACTAGGTAAAACCTCTAATTGTAAATGGAAGCAATTTGAAAAGGTATGAAGTAAATATATTTCATCATCAAGTGTCAATTCAGATCCTGATTTCCAATCACAGTATTAAATACTGGGTCAATGACCTGAACCAGAAAAGAGAAATTTGTGGTAACAAAATAATAGAAATTTTCAGGCTTTGCTGTTGTTCTTCTCATGAATGTTGTAATAATAGCTACTTTTTAAAAAAACCCCAAACCTGCCAGTAAAAGGACACACATTTATTGATAGTGTTAAAATTATAATCTAGAATTATAATGTGAGATATCTGAATATACACATAGTTGATCAGAAGTAATAATATTCATGAAAGTTTTATTATTATATTCCTTAATGGAAATAATTTCTATTTAATACCATTGTACAATTACAAATTGTATAATAGAGTGAAAAGAACAATTTAAACTTGAAGATTTTTTCAGTAACATTTCATGTCATACCATATTTCTTAATATCCTCATTTTATTACAAGTACAATGTTAAAACTATAGGGTTCCCCAACAGTCATGTGAAATCTGAAAACTGTTAAATGAATAAAACACACACTGAATATTGAGAAAGTTTTATTCTCTTTGATACAGAAAAGTGACACATATTCACAACTGGAATATCTACCTCTTCTCATTTACTAAGCAATCTTTTACACCTCTCTCATCAACTCCTTAGAGGCACTGACTGGATCTTCTTTTGGATGTTAAATTTGTTAGTGAAATCACTGATGGACTGAAGCCAGGGGCAGAATTCCTACAGCAGCTTATTGGGGACAGAAATTTGATTCTTAACACGCATAATCTCCTCTCTTAACTTTGTAAGTGGCAAAGTCATTCCCAACTATGAACTTCTTTTGAAAAGCGGTTGACATCCTCCCACTCCAGCAGCAACAGAGCTCACCATGTGCAATCACATCCAGTGTTCAAACCTCTCTGCCATTTGAATCCAACAGCTAATAGCCACCGTGGGTCTGGTTCTGGTTTTGACAAGGCAACATTGCCGAAGTGCATTATCAACTCAGATTTTATAATCCTTTGAAACGCATGCCTGGATATCACAAATGCATACATTTTCATGTCTGCAAAAGCTGTACCTCATGGTATATTTCAAATCCTTTACATTTAGCAGGAGAAAGCAATTAAAGAGATGCAGGGAGTAACAAGGATTAACATGTAACGTTCTTTATTTAAACGGACTGAGGCCCTGTGAGGGTTTTTTGCAGCAATTAGTTCCAGCCTACAAAAGGCAGACATCGATATCACATCTTCACGTTCTCCTTGCCAAGCTAGACATCGTACTCTGATCTCTTCATTTCTAAATTGAGTTCACTTCCAAATATATCCCCTGCCACGCACACACACAGAGGCCACACACAGGTAGTCCTCTACCACCAGCAAGCCCCATTCCCATACCAGAGCACATCAAGGAAGGGTAGCTGCCAGTCTCTGCCTGGCTACACAAGAACACTTCCAGGGATGAGGGCTCATTCCCAAACCTAGCCAGTGAAGAGCACAGTTTGTAGCAGATGGACATATAAAAGGTTCCTGCATGGGGCTGCTTTTCAATCTGCCTGCTGGCCTCAGCAAGAAGCTGCTCAGTGCTCCTTCCAGGCTGACGACACACAAAGCTGCATGAGGCAGGAATAATCCCCTCCTGCAGACCCCTGCATCCATCCTTTCTGACAGACACCACCTCCACATGGCAGGAGTCCTGTGGCAGCTGTGAACATGCAAGGACATTTCCTTCATGCAGCGAGGAGGGGTTAGACAGGACCAGATGTGACTTGGCTTCTCCCTCAAACTGTGCAAGGGGGAAACCGAGAGAGCTCTCAGACACATTTGGACCAGGCAATCCTGCTCCTGGAGGCCTCCGCATGCCTCGGGCAGACGGCAAAACCAGTTTGTAGCCTGCCGGTGCAGAAGCAGCAAGCCAGGACTCTCCAGACACTCAGCAGACATCCAACATCCCCGAGTGGACTTTACGGTCTGACTGACTGCATGTGCTGATAACCCTGCGTGTGCCTCCCCTGGGGCTCACACTGTCCCCAGCAGCGCTCAGCTCAGCTGGCTGGAGATGCTGCTGGCCCTTGTTAGTGCAGGTAATCAGCTGGAGATCAGTGATTACTGACCCCCCACTTTTCTGTGGGAAGAGAAAATGCAAGTACTGAGCCAGATATGCAAAATCAGACAAATTAGCTGAAGCTCCACTGGCAGCTTAAAACAACCTGCCTGCCTCTGGAAGGGATTTGAGAGCATTCAGAGGACTCCCGACACAGGCAGGCTGTGGAGAAGGCGATATGCAGGAAGAAGAGTGCTGTGCAAAGTGAGTTTCTCCATGTCCTCATCTGTGCTTCACTCTCCTGCAGTCTTCACTTTGTGGTACAGCCAACCGTGCCTCTGAGGACCATGACACACATATGGGAAAATACAGAGAATGCATACTGTGAAGCTCCTGTTCTTAACACTGCATGCAAAATCAAGCTGAAAGAGTGAAGTTTTTGCAAATGAGACAATCAAATGGCTCACTGCTGTCCTAAAAGCTGGTCCCATTCCTGGCCACGCTTTTCTGCTGCCAACCTTGCATTGGCTCTGGCACTCAACAGACTATAGAAACCTATTCACTTTACCTCAGCAAAGAGCCAACCCAGTAACTGAGTGGGGGGTTTTGACAGTTTGATGAGCCGACTCAGTAAGTACCTACCCAGCAAGAGTTAAGGGTGGGTAGGCCCAACTAAGAGAGCCTATTCAAGGGATGCAGTGTAAACACAGGGGCAGGAGTTCAATCTTCCCTTAGCTGGTGGCAAAGTTACATTGCTTCAGTTATCTTCCAAAACTTCACTCATAAGCGCTCAGAGATAACCATCCCAGTCTTTCCTTTGCCCTGAGCTGAAGTACTTCCACTACCCAAAATATAAATAAGGACTGAAATGACATAGGTTTGCTGCCCTTAATTGGTCAATCCTACACCCCTCCTCAAATTGCAGATCTGTACTAAAACATCAAAGCATTTATACATCACCTTGCACAATAGTCCCCTATTTTTAGTCACATAAAATGACTGACAATAAAACAGACAATATTTTTTCCCACTATCGCTCATTTGCAGTTATTTTAACCTCTTAACTCTTCTGTAGACCAATACACTTAGAATAACTAAAGCCTTTTTGTACCTGATACAAAAACTCTGTAAAATTCTGCTCATCTCCTCTGCTGAAATGGCTGACAGACCTCAGCTGTTAGCTTCCACACATTTTTTTTTCTTTTTTTCAAATAACAGTCTAACCAAACTGGTCAGAAACTTGCTCTTTACACATCTTACTGATCATTGCACAGTCTTCTGGGTACTCAGACTGCAAAAGAGGATTGAACAAAAGTCTTTTGCCAGATAGCCACATTAATTCTCACAGGATTCTGATTTCTCTGGGTATACTGAAGCACTTACTTTCACAAACCCCATGTAGACAGTGAGGGCAAGAGGGGAAAAAAACAACAACCAGCTAAACAACAACAAAAAAACCAAACAGAAAAACAACACACCACAAAAATCAGACCAAATTTCACATTTTCTGTAAACCTTCTTATGCTTTTATGTCCTTGCATTTGAACTTTATGATGTTCAACAAAATCAGAAAAATATTTTTGCTCTGGTAAGAATATAATTCTTTGCATTTAATCCCAGTAGAAAAGCAAATATTTCAAAAGCAAATACTTGAAATAACAAAAGGTGGCATTCTAATAGGCAGTCCAATGATTTTTAAAATTCTGTGGTATTCCAACAAATATTTAGTCAAGAACAACTACCAGTTTCAACAGTCCACTGTTAATCTTTCTATGCTTCCACAATTATAGCTTTTCCTTGTATAACATACAATATTGCATCCCATACTGCCAGTGACAGATTGTCTGTACCTAGAGTTTCCAGTACGGTTACATCAGGTTTCGAAAATATAGTCAGGCTCAGAAAATATAGTGCATAAAAAAAATAATCAGAGCATATAGAAGTTTGACATATGTGGATAATCAAGAGTAGACAGAAAGCAATGGCCAAAAGCAGCACAGGCTGTTGCCAGAAGGCACACGGCAGCCCCACTACTGCTGCAGCAATTCTCCACGTTGGCCAAACAAGAACAGTAGTATCAAGGGGAATGGCAGGCAAGGTGGGAAGTTTTCCAGACTCAGTTTTATAATCCAGCCATTTAAATACACCTTGCATAAGAGTAGATGAAAAGGGGTCAGTGCAGGGACAATTCTCTGCCAGAATCACAATGTAAAAATAAAGTTGACAGCTTCAACATGAAGTACAATTAACACACTGTTATGGACAGAATCCTTGCTTCTCCAACACCATGTCATTTTTTTCTCTTTTCTAGAAACCTATAGTTTATCTGCCCACCTCTGCCCCTAGAAAGAGCTACAAAAACCTGTAGCACAGGAGGAAGAAAGAAAATCTAAAAAAAAAAAAAAAAAAAAAAAAAAAAAAAAAAAAGAGAGAGAGAGAGAGAGAGAAGGCAGTCTGATGTCCTGAGCAGCGGGGTCAGGCTGTGAGCAGGAGCTCACCAGAGCAGGGCTCTCTGGCAGGTCTGGTGATGATCATGCCCCGTCTGATGGGGCACCACTGACCCCAAAAAGATTATTCTCTCTGTCACTGCAAGTGCTGGTCTCTCTGTTGTCTCAAGAGCTTACAGTCTCTCACTGGTACCACTGAATTTCCAGGCTGCTTCTAACTAAAAGCCAGGTTTAATGGAAAAGGTTTCGAGAAGCCAGCAAGAAAGGTGGGGAACAGCCACGGCTGCTCTCATAAGCCACAAAATTAGTGTTGCCTGAGTCTCTCTCAATGCTATTTGTCAACTGTGGGTTTTGTTTTTTTTTTTCACAGGGCTGTGAAAATCAATGAGATTTGTGCTGCAAACTGATCATTATGACAGGGAAAACTCTGCAATGAAATCGATTTGTTTAAGTCTAACACCACTACTTACTCCCCCACAACTTTGTGGGGCAGACCCTCAAGATCTCAGACAAAAAGTTTGAGGGCTAAACATCCTTGCTATGCTAATTAAAAAGAAAATTGCTTCACACCAGTTAAAATGAAGGCAAAGCAACAGAGACATGGAGTGCAAAATGGTCTAGTAAATGAATGAAACCAGATTAATACATTTTATAAATTACATGCAGCAGCAGATTAAAGATTCTGATTTGTCCCCTGTTTTTTGTCCTCATTTCACCTTCTCACAAGTATAGACCTTAACTAGCAATATTTCCATAAAATCTCAAACACTAAATATGGAAAGAGTCTTACATGAGTACGGAAAAGAGAGAACCATAATGCAGCACAAAAAAGCTAGCTGTCATTGTAACTCACAACTATTACTGAAGTAGCTTCTCCCAAAAGAAATCCACCCTGGAGCAAGCACCTTGGTGGGTTTAGCAGATGTACCAGACAGACAGAGCACTGGAGCAGGAGTCAAGAGCTGTTTTCTGTCCTTGATCCTTCTGTTTTCAGCATGACTTGGAACAAATCACATCTCCTGTGAGGGTCTGTTTCTCTTGCCACAACGGTCAACTCAAACTATGAAGTTTTGGGGCATGAACTGCCTGTTGCTTTGAACAAGCAGAGTGATGACCATAGCGGGAGTCCACCCTCAGGTGAAGATTAAGCACTGTTGTAAAACCACTAGTAATGAATGAGCTACAAGAGTGTCTCATCATCTGGCATGTCATCTAAAGCGCTGAAGCATACAACAAAGTATTCGGGTCCATGCTCTTTGAGGGCAACAACACATAGGTACCTGCGCTCCTTGGCTTTTAGTATCTGTATTTATAGGGGCATCAAACAGCAGACACCAGCTAAGAGCACAGACACTATCCAGCATTTGGAAGCAGGACGGTACACACATCAAAGTGTTACATTCGATTAACAGACACCGCGTGCATCTGAATGGCATCTACCTACCTGACTCACAGGAGCTAGCAAGTACAAGTCCAGACACATGACTGATTATAGGTACAAAAATCCTCAAAACACCACACAAGAATCAGACATGCATTTTACCCTCTTCCACTAACTACATTACTAAATCTCCCCAAATCCTGAACTGATGCAGTACAAACTTTACTAGATAATGATATTGTGTCACAGTTAAATAGTGACAGTTTATACAACAGAAGTTTAAAAAAAACCCCAACCAAAACCACACACAGAAAACCCCAAACTGACCCAGTTTCATTACGTTAAATGATCTTATCACACAAGCTTTGCCTCCGCTACCATTAAGCAAGGAGATTTAGAGCACACTGCAGTAACAAGGTGACCAAGCCCACCTTAATGGTTTGCTTTGTTCCCGATCTGTTTAGCTGCCCTCCATTCTGGGACAATTTGTAGTTATTCTTAGAGAAACGGCACAAAATAAAACCAGAAGAGTGGATGTTATCACATGATGCAAAAGCCTTTACTATCATTTATCCCTCCCATTACCATACTAGTAGAGCTCAAAGATCGCACCCACCACTTGTCAAACATCGGGAACATACTGCGCAAACGCCATCAAGTGAAGAAGAGAGTTCAGTTTCCCCAGGAGATACTTCCACAGGAGAAAATGACAGACTTCATAACAAGTTTGCAATGCAAATAAGCAAGTTAAAAGCCTTAATGGTATGACTCAACACCATTTTTAAGTAGGCAAAAGTGTTCTGTTACATCCCATTGCTAATTTCTTTTTAAACATTAATTATACTCTAGTGAGAGGATTTCTGTATCTGCAAGCAGGTATCGGTGGCCTGCTGAAATAATCATGCTGCGGTACATTTCATAAAACTGAGGAAATTCCTATTCTGTGAAGACCATATTCATTGGTACAAGAGCATACATATGTATGTATGAATACACAAAACAGATCATACAGCTTCTTTGGTCAAGAAATTCAGGAGCAAAAGAAGTTACAGACATGCAAGACTATTTAATTTCTGTGTTACACATTATGTTTCTTTCAGACGTGACAGGATTAGTGGACCCCTATGCAAAAAGATTGTTCGTTTTCACAGTGAGCCTTTACACATACTTAAGAAACAGGTTTAAATACTGTGTTTGCAGCAGGTAAGAGTCATAGCAAGCAGCTTGGTGCCCACAGCTCAAGAACAGACTCTAATGAGGAACAGAGTGCAGACACAGCTGAGTCTCGGAGGAAATGGAAGGAGTTTCTTAGGGACAGCAGAACTGCACGGAGTTTTATGCAACTCAGAAATTCACTGACTTGGCTAGAAATCTGCTTTCGGGTTAAGACCAACCTGCAGAAATGCAGCAGAAAACAAATTGCTTAAAACTTTTTATTTCCCTTTTTTTTTCTTTAATCTATCTGCTTTGCATTTTTTCTCTTTAAAAAGTTAATTATTTTAGTACTCATTCAAATAAAATCTCTCTTGGTCCTAGAACCAAATTCCCAGATACACAGAAGCTGACAATGTTCTTGGATTATATACTTGCTGCACACGTATGTAACATACAAGTCAAAAGTATTAATGCAAATAAATGCTCAAAATCATGACCTTGTCTTTTTTATTTTTCAGGAGTTAAACTATTGTCAGACTGGATTTTGCAGCATTAAGGAAATGAAAAACCCTGAGCAGGATCTCTGACCAGGAAAGGAGGAGGTGGTAAACTCTATTTGATTTCACAGTTGAAACCAACACTTCAGTATGACCAAATTCCAAAGGCTCAGAACAAAGGCACCACACCTTGTACACCACCCTTAAAACATATGAACAAAGAGTAAGCTGCCCAAGTTCATGACATGTACAATGGGACCCTATTAGGGAAGCATGTTGACCCACGCTACGCAGAGTCAGCTGGCAGAAGCCAAGGAAGTTCTCCTGTAGATCTCAGGTATATGGGTACACTGCTGTGACATGCCCATGTCATTCCCAGGACAATACTAGTATTTCTGCAAAAGGTTGTGCTATGTGAATGTACCAGAGGAGGGTAGTATTTGCTTGGGCATCTCTCTGTGGCACTCCATCGCGTTGCTTAGGAATGCCCTAAAACAGCACATCAACTGCTGTACAATTTCACTAATTTGCATGTCAGTGATTTACTCAATCTGAGAAGTGTTTTGAAGTCTGGTATCATTTTTTAACCTTTTTTATCTCTCTCTGGATGTCATCCAGTTTGGAAGAGCATATTGGGCAGTGAACCTTCTTCAGTTCCCCCCAGCCCCAAAACTTCTGATGGGAAGTTGATCTTCAATGTACCACACGGTGTCTGGTCTCCCATTTTAATTTCAGGATATTTGAAAGCATCTTCAACGTACTAATTTACCCTAGTTGTGAGATTTCTTGAAAGTCTGTCACCTCTCACTGAAAGATTAGGAACAAAACAAACCACTTATACTTCTGTAGAACTCCTTTCCTTACTATGAAAAGACACTACCATTTCTTATTCTCCCATTTCCTCATTAAGAGGAAAGCTGAGGTTTTTTGAAATCTCAACAATTATGCAAGTAATCACAATTTACAATCAAAATAAGATAAAAACTGGTTAAACTAATTTAGCGTGCTATTTTCCTCAAACAGACAAAAGCTTGTGGCATGCTGAAATACAGCATTCTCATCACAGCAGCGAATGTTCTTTGCTTTATGCTGCTCCAGCAGCTGCAGCCCATCTATTTGTTTTATTTGGCCTTTTGAACATCTGCATAACTTGCATTCTTCAGATACTAGGTTACTTCTTTCTCTGCATGTGGGGGTGGAGAAAGGGGAGGGGGAACAGAGCCCTACAGTCTACCTGGTTTTGAAATCCACCATTTGAAGTCAGACACACAGATTATTTTGTCTCCATAGGGAAAATTAAGGAAAAAAAAATGAAAAGTAAAACTTTTAACCATTCACTGGTAGGTATGTATTACAAAATTGTCAGTAATTTTTAATTGCTAATTCAAAAATTTGAATTTTTGAAAGAAAACCACCCCAACAACCAAGCATCCACAGCTCTAGATGCATTCATTCAGCCAACTCCTATGGCTTAATGGAAGTTAGGCTCTGTGAAGAGGTAGAAGAATAATTAACAGATTGTCTCTGACCTAAAGTCTGCTAACTATTACAACTAAGTTCCTTAGCACAGTGACAGCACAGCAAATGGGCATAAAACATGCAGGTTTTGTCACAAATGCTTTTTTGGACTATTGCAACCACTTTGTTAGGAGAAGAGTGGGTCAAACAACGCCACCTTGCTTTATTTTTTTACCTAGCCAGTACTCCACAGAGGCTTCAATGCTTACTCAAATGGTTTGTGACAAGTAAAGGAAATGAGAGAATGAGAATTAGTGACACCAGTGACAGAGGAAGCCAGGCAGTGAGAAATTTGCAAGATAGAATTTTGCTACTGTTATTTGCCTTGGTGTACAAACTAATACTGCACCAAATTGCACTAGTTTCTACCTACAGTCATTACAAAAACCAATAAAAAGATGCTCAAACCTGAAAGTCAGTATCATCTACCGAAGGAAAGCTCAAATAGATAACCTACAGATCAGATTCAGAGTCACTATAAACAATCGAAGTTTCAGTTCATTCACATCAACTTATATAATTTGTCTCACAAGTTCAAACAATGGTAGTTTACCAAGCCCCTAACACGGACCAGTAAAGAGACCAAGAGAAAAGCCCAAAGTTAGGGTGAGCAGTGCCAATATCCAGGAAAGGACAGGCACGCCGTAGGAAAGGACAAAATGGAGCTACAGCAACAGCTGACATTTTCAGAAGCAATCATGCAACACATCAAGTTAAAATGCATTTAAAAAAACAAAGTCATATTTCCCACTATGATGTAATCACATTCGTTTCTTCAAAAATAGGCTTTTACAATAGGCTTCAACTTCTTTCAAAGTTACATCTCCCTCCTAGTTAGTCACGAAGATCAGATTACAGACTCTCCAGCCTTTTTACACATTGCAACATTCACTGAAAACCAATGACTCCTGACCTTGGATTAAGAAATCTAAACGAGGCACGTCAGACCATCAACCTGAAATGAATGACACTTAGTTGCCTCATCAAAACATTAAATGTAAATCTGAAGAAATGTTCACATCCACAAAAGTTTCTTTTTCCAACTATACCAGTTGACCTAATTAAAAACCCTCAAATCCCGTCCTGCCAATTGAACAGAAATCTGTCTATTCGCTTTTACACTAAGTGCTAGTTTTAAATTTCTAAAGCAGAAAAACATAAAATCAAAATTGTTTCTTAAGGTAAGTGATTTATTTCTCTTTTTCTAGCACTATTTTTTGAACAAATACAGCCCCCAAAAGAAGACAGCAACTGGATAGAGGTATTGCAACTGCCCCTGTCTCTTTTCATCTGGCAAGAAGGTAATGCTTCAAATGTCTTTAATTTCCTAGAGCCACAGGGGACTTTGAAGGAATCCAAAAGAAACTTCTCAATGCTACTGAAAATCATCAACAATTGCAACAGTCTTCTGCTTTCATCCATATTTACCATTAGCATCTTCTGTCACATAGGAAGAGTGGTTGTACACTACATCAGACATTTAAAAAACATTTCCTGTACCCACCTCTTCCCTCTGAATAGCTGGTCTCCACACATGTAAGAGTTGGATAAAGCTGCAAGAACTCTTAAGCAAATTAAAGAATCCAGAAACAGGCTAAACTGGGGAATTAAAAACTATTACAACAATCTACAAAAGACTAAGAAAAGACCAGTCTCAGGTAAATTGCTTGAAATTTCCTGCATTTATAATTAAAGAATTCTCCATCCAGGTAGATGTGGTGCTTAGAGACACGGTTTAGTGGTGGACCTGGCAGTGTCAGGTTAACAGTTGTAGTCAATGATCTGAAAGGTCCTTTACAACCTAAACAATTCTATGATTCTATCTAGGAGATGCTATTAGGGTAAGGGAAAATAAATGCAAGAGCAAACAAACAGATATTTGACTACAGAAGCAATTGATTTGGACCATTTAGAGAACAAATCCAAAACCTGCAAGTGGGCTGCTGCCTTCATAAAGGAAATGCTAATTAAATCTAGCTGTCCCCGTCCACAAAAAAATGGCATCATATACATCCAGTGTGTATTTCAATATTAGCACTAACACTTTTGCACTACTCTTTCTGGGGAAAAAAAAAAAAAAAAAAAGTATTTTAATCAACTACAACCTAATCTAGTTGCAAAGTCCTGATATACAAAAGATATGAAGGATTTTGATTCAATTAGTTTCATTTTCTATCTCTTTTAGCCTGTTTGATTATATGTAAAATACTGCTGAACTCATTTAACCAGTCCCTTGCCACTCCACTGGGGAACATATTATCTACACTTCTGTTAAGCACAGGCACAAAGCAGTTTGATGAGCACCAGAGTGCTAGAGCCATTGATGTTATAAATGTAGTTTTATTATCATAGCAGCAAGTCACGCTACAAATTGCAATAAAATCTATTAACATTTTATTCAAGTTCACAGTTGTATTAGGTCAAGTGCTTGTGAATAAACTCTAGAGGATGGAGGACTGGCTTTAAGACTGTTGTTATAAACTGGTTACATTTTAATAGATTTATTATTCAGCTCAAATTGTAGAGTTGTGACTTAATTTCATCAGGGACAGAATGTTTGTAAGATAAGTTTGAAAAGAGCAAGAGGGAGAAAAACAAATATGCATCTACGTAAGTATCCTTAGAGTCATCAGTACCACATTAGGTGAGGATGACGTTCTGCTAACAGTGATGCCACACTGTACACATGCCTGAAGTTACTTCATTAGTAACCACATTTTGTCACACAAAATACAGACCAGTGTTACTGTTAAGCATTTACAGTCTTCAGATATAACAAGCAAGAGCAGATTTGTTCCAGATAAAGTTCTTATAAATACCATTTTTCCTCAATGATGTGGTACAAACACAGCATCTGTATTTCTTGGATACTGAATTTTAAAAGATTGTCAGCTCCTCACAGAATAACCAGTCCTGTGTTTTTCTGATCTTAATGCCAGCCAGCTTGACGAAAGTAATCTAATTATGGAATATATTTCATAATAGAAATATTCCAAGCTCTATAGCAGGATTCCATTTGTAACTCAAAGTAGTGTAAAAACAAGAGTTAATTGCCTGTACAAATATTTCAGGGTAGTGTTTACGTAATCTACAGTACATTAAGTACCAGAGTTGTGCTCTACTGATAGGTGAAAGAACAACTTTGAAAGGCAACTGCGTTGCCAATTAGCTTTCAACAAATATGTACACAAGCTGTGCTCACAGGCTTGTGCTCAGCTTCCTCATTCTCCCCAGATCGCCTGCTTTTATAATGGTGAACTCCTTTCTACTCAAATACCCAGCTAACTTCCCACTGCTGGAACAAGGGAAGATGGCATATTTCTTTTCAGCTTGAGCTGTAACCCACTCAAATTTCCCAGTTTAAAATTGCCATCTTTGACCAAAGCCACATTCCAGTCACAAGGATTGAACACAAAACCCTTAGCCAGGTATGAGCTGGGTGCAGAGGGGGGAATAAAAAAATTTTTAAAAATCTACTATTCAGTTAGTCCAAAGAGGATGAGGGCTTTTTCTAGCACTCAAACACATACAAACATCCCACAAGTCCCAGCTCCTGTGTGTCAGTCCTCCTCAAGGAGGCTGAGCCAAGAACATGTAACACCCACGTGCATGCTCTCTGCAGCAACATCTTGGTTTTGCCTAACAGAGCTGTACACAAATTAAGAAACAAACCCAAGTTCACAAAACCACATGAAGAGATTAATTTTTGCAGTGTTTGGATATATCTGCATAGTGCTCCACCCAAAAAACAGACTTAAAAAAACCCCCCAAAACGAACAAACAAACAAAACCCAACAACAAAAAAACCCCCAAACCTCAGGAAAGCTGATTACCTCTGGCTGAGCCCTGTGCCTACAACACTGTGCTGCTTTGCTTTGGGTACCCAGATTCCATCGCTTGGTGCTAGTTTGTGTATCACTGGACAACAGTGTGCAAATCCCTTGTCTTCTCTTAATAATTTGCTTTGTAGATTACTGCTATCAGCGTCATAATAAATTGAGTCTGAAAGAAGTATTTTGCAATTAGCTTTCCAATAAATGTTAAAACATTTCTGCAATACTTCCAAATTTCAGCCCTTTTCATAAAATATTTTTACACACACAAACTCCCCAAAAGACTTATTGTTGCAGTTACTAACATGGAAACAGTCTGCAGAAACAGAAATGTTAAAAACAATTCTGGAATTCTGCTTCATAAATTCCTTTAACTCACATAATTTATGTTATATAAATTGTGATTTTGATAATAAGGCGGCTGAAAATAAGTCTAGTCTTGTAAATGGTGTGGGTGTATGGTTATGCTTATATAAGTTTAGGTATCCACATTACTTTAGAAGCAAATGTTTAAGTGGGCTTTCATGGATATCTATGCTCTCTCTGTGTGCACGTTTTGCTTCAGTATTTAGGAAAAATATCACTATGCCATATTGTGTAAAGCTTATGGAATCTTTGTGTCAGGTAAAAGTGAACCAAGCCAGTTTTTCAGCTAGTACCCTCACGCTATGAAACTGGTTGAAGAGAGAGGAAGGAGACACAGTGAGGCACAGAAGTAAAGCTTAGATCTGTGTGGCCTTGCTACTGGTGATTTCAAAGAGTCACTTCTCTTGCATTTTCTATAAAGTGGTTCACATCTGGACTCTGTTACAACAGGAAAGATTGCCTGACGATCAGTCACAGGCAGCCTAAAGATACCAAACAACTGTTCCTTTGATCCATTTATGTGTGATGGACAGCTTAACATACTGAAAATCTGTGGGTATTTTGCTTGCTGATGCAGCGCATGGCACAAATAAACACCCTTACTCTCTCTCTCTTTTTTATTTTTTATTATTCTTTTGGAAACGCGTTGGTCTGAAATACAGTACGTTACCAAGTTATGTTGTCCATTCCTTAGAGTGGCTCACCTGCCCAACAACATTCACCTCCCTCCAAACAGGAATCGGAACTTCTGTTGAGGGGTGGAGGACATGAGGTGCATTTCACCAGAAGGGTAAGGTACCTTAACTTACATTCAAACGCAGCAGTACTGAAAAACAACTCAGAGCAGCCTGCACAGCTCAGCGCTCGCAGCCTGAGCGAACCAACGCCTCCTTGCTCCTGGGCGTGACTGGCCACTGCTTCCAATTAGGGAGGATGAGCAGCGGCAGCCTGGGCTCTGCTGAGCTCCCACAGCCCAAAAGCTTTCAGCTTTTTCCTTCACTTGAGAGGAGAGCGAGCCAAATATGGTGACATTTCCTCCAACAAAACCACATCTGTTCACATGCCTTTCTGGGGGTCCTTAACAAAGGGCTCCAAAGCCCAAGCTCAACCATAAGTAAGAAAGGGGGTTTGAAAACTAATTTCTAACGCACTTGTCCCAGATTATGGAGGCCTCAGTATCAGTAACATACCCATACATATGGTGGGTTAAAGAAAGAAAGGAAAAAAAGCTAAATATTTCTTAGAATAAAGATGACTTGGAATGCATCATGTAGAATCAAAATAAAAGATGAAAATACATATGGTGATGATACTAAATTAATTATTAAAGAGGACCATATGGAGGAAAATAATTTGCAGGAATACTATAAGCCTCAAAAAACACTATGTTATCTTTACATATTTTTTTTAATTTTAAATTGTGTAAGTGTGTGCATACATATATAAACATACAGCTTCACATATCATACTGCAATATCTCTTAAGTAGTCAGATTTTTTTATTATCTCCAATTATTCACACAGCAAAATATGTTGCTCTGTTTTAGCTTACATTTGGATGTACATAATCACTATTTTCCATGATAGTACTTCAAAACTTCCCTGTCCTTCTCCACACATTATATACATTAGACCTTTCCAGATTTATCAACTGCAGTTTTATTCCTATTTAATGAAGGCGCAACTTGTAAATGATTTATATAGAACTAGCCATGCACCAAATTGTATTTCCTTCTCCTAGAAAAAGGTCTGAAGATGAACAAAAGATTTAAGCCGCTGCTTTTAAATAAAACATGCTGGTATCCCTCAGTTTGTATTTAGAATTACAAATACCTGTTTTCTTTAAAAAATATGTGCTTTCAAACTTTTTTTTTAACTTAATTTCCTTTTATGTTTGTATACCTGTCATGTTTGTGATCTTTATCATTATAGCAAGCAAAACAAAAAGAGGAAAAAATCAGACTTAAGAAATATGTCAACATTTCCAGTTCCCTATCATTCTCTCTAATAATTTAAAGCAATATAACTTCTGGTTAACATTAAATATCTAGTGATGCCATTGAAGGCAGCACTTAGAAACATCAAAATATGTGGAGAGGGCTAAGTGTTGCCAAATTACTCTTCTTGCTACCCCCTCTCCACATATTTTGACGTTTCTAAGTGTTGCCAAATTACTCTTCTTGCTACCACGGTTAAAGAAAATCCTCAAATAAACAAAAAATGCAAGCATGCAAAACTGATTTCACAAAAGGCCAGAGTGGTTACTCGTTTGCAGACCTGCACCTCCATTTGCAATCCACCCCAAGCTAGGAAAGGTCCGAGTACATACCAAATGCCAACCTTGCTCATCCTTGAATATTTTCCTTTATTATTCAACATGTATTTATTATACAGAGCCCATTGCCAGAAAAGACAGGCAGGATAACTGTGTATAATGTAAGGGACCTTCCTAGCTTCACATTTCAACTGTTTAGGATTTCACAGAGAAATAACTACCCCTTGTTTTCTCACCCAAGAAACAAAGTACTCCTATCACTATGCAGAAAGGGGCGGGGAAGAAACCTTTGTTTGTAAAATGTAAATGCAACAGCAAGGGGTGAATGTTGGAAAATTTGTTTGTATACTAAGTACACTCACTCACATGAGGATCCCAACTCTTCAGGGCTGTGCCAAGTTTTACATGCAACACAGTACCCTCTCTAATCCTTAACAGCCACCGTAACCAAAGCCTTTTCCTGGTAGTTCCTTAGCTGCCCACCAGCTCACCAACGCAGCCCCTTGCAACCCCACACCGCTCTCCCCCTGCAGAGCCACCGCCAGCTTCTCAGGCAGCTTCCCAGCATTCTGCTGCTCCCGCGTTGATGACAAGGTGGATACGGTAGCGTGCCCTCAAAAATCACTTTAAAAAAGAACCACACAACTATCTAACTCATCATTTTGATAGCCAGCTCCAGATCAGGAATAAGCTTACATACACTTAAATACATTCAAGATGGCTGCTCACAGATTAAAGCCAGGGTTGCTTTGATTTGGCTTCTTGCTTCCCCACCCAACCACCATGAAAAATGGAATCCCCCCACTGTAAAAATACCAGCAGGGGTGATTTGCACCAAAATGGAGGCTGCACATGCTGCTCCCTTCCTGATGTTGATGCAGATGTGGAATATCAGGCACGTTTTCTTCTTCCAAACAGTCTCCCCTCAGTCCTGCACTAGCAGGATCCAAAGGGGACCTTCCGCTGTGCCACCCACAACAAGGCCCTGAAATGGGTCATCAGTTCTATCCTCAGCAGCTGCAATTCATGGTCACGGAGCGGGCTCCAGGCTGGGGCTTCAAGGCAGGAGCCTGGCTGCCAGAAGGAACCAGAGCTGGACGGGGGAACACCAGAGCTGTCTGCCTCTTGTGGAGTGACCCCAGCAGCTTCTTCGTCAGGATGCAGACGGCAAAAACCACAGGAAGGAGAGCAAATGGCAGGAACGGCAACTGTTGGTCACAAGGATTGTGTGTTCTTTCTATATGCGTAGAAGGAATAGGTGATTTTGGCTTCCTCAGTCTTCCATTCCTTTTGCATTTCGCATTCCTTTTCTCCTATTTAACTCCTCCCTCTTAAAAACCAAACAAAAGCACAGAAAAAAACCTCAAACATCTGTCTTTATTTGTAAGTCAGGGAAACTGCTTTGCTTGAGTTCCAGGACCCAAAGATGTACTAAGTTTATTGAATTTTACCTGAATTTCTGGTGCATCACATCATTTTTAGACTGTGAATATTTGTACCTCAATAACACTAACTGTTACTAATTATTGAGATACTAATTGTATCTCAATAACACAATATCACAATAACTCTAATTGTGCCAATTTTAGGACAATTTGAGCCAATTCTGAAAACAGGACAAAACTGCAGAAGCACTGTAGATAAAACTCAGTTAAAATCCTGTGCTGGCTTTTCTAAACTGATATTTGAAACCATATATCTCGTCAATATTATGGATTAATACTGACTTTTACTCTTCAGCTCACAGTATTTCTCCAGCTGTATTTAATGGTTATTACTACAATTATCTGCATTTTAATTTTTCAGCATTCACATTTTTCTACTACTCTCTCCAACAGATTTTTTTTCTTTTTTTTTTTTTTTGGCCCACTGCCCTTCCTCACAGTGTCCATAATCCGTGGAGAAGAGATTGCTGATGGCGTTATCACAGGCAAACAGAATGAAGCTAATGGTAACAGGCACTCCTTGCTAGGTAATTATTATAGGAGAAAGAATGCAAATGAGCCCTAATCTGTCTCATACAATGGCAGAGGTCTCAGATTTGCATTAAACCTTTTCCAGCACTCTCCCAGATCAGGGACTCGGCAGATAACAATGCATCTGCAGCACAGGCTGCTCCTTCCGCTCAGCGCAGTTATTAAACTGTGTCCCCAGCAGGTACAGTTGTCCCGGAATGACTTTCCCCTCCCCCTTCATTGCTCCAGTCCCCTCCTCCTTCCCTCTTCCCCCCTCAGCTTTGCTGGAAAAACAGCTAATTGTGCATGCCATTTGGCTTGATTCATGTTTACAATGAAGAAGAAAGCGTCGTTATGAGAAGGAAATGGACATCAGGAAGTCTCCATTCTATTCCCAGCTATATAATTTACTTGCCAAGGTACTGCAGGGAAATCGCTTTGCTTTTCTGCACATCCATGTGTTCAGCTAGACATACAGAGCTGACATTTGTAGTGGCCCAACAGACTCTTTCATTTTACAATGGCATCTGCTGAACACTTTAAGGGAGCAAACACTAGGCTTTGCTTGAATCTAGGTTGAGCTCATGATAAGCCATGGTCCTTCAGAAGAACCACTGCCTAGATCTCAGTTCCCCATCTGATAATAGGTTGTAAAGAACGATATTCTTTTCCAGCACTGTGTCCTGCTATAAAAAGACCTAAATTGACACCTGCCAGCTGGGGCTGTGCTCAGAGCCCACAAAGGTGTCTGCCCACTAGCAGATCTTATAAGAAGAAGGTGCAGATTTGTGTTTGAGGTGCTCTGATCACAGGTCACATAGCATCAGGACAAAATGCCATTTTCCCAAACCTTATCATCTCCAATGTCTTCCATTATGGCTTGTTTGGATTAGGAGCGCAGGAATCAAGTGTACTGAACCATTCCCTAGGGACTCCCTAGTTTGAAGGCAAGCCTTCTTACTAGGATGTGAGGTGGAGCAGACTTTTTCCAACACAAGCGCCTTCTTAAACATTCATTTTCTCCCGAGACATTTCTGTCAAATAAGATAAAATAAAGTAATATTTTATTTTTCAAACTTGATCTTCAGGAATAAGAAAGTACCTGCCACAAATGTGTTTTTGTCTCTAGGGAAAAGAAACAAAAACCATACACGTTATGTGTTCGGAATGGTTTCAAAATCAAGATGAACCACCAAATCCAGCTGTACATCATCACTACTCTTCCAGTAGCACTTGTTTAGTTTTGAATTTCTATCTGAAATACTAACCATATGCAAAGACTTACTTCTTGGAAATCTGCTATTAGGCAGGTGTCACACTAATTCAAATTAAAATAATTTCACAAATAATTAAAAGATACTTCCTACCAAGTTATTGACATAAGGTATAAAGTAGCTACAGTTAATTAAGGTGCACTAAGCGTATGGGGGGACCAATGATGTCTGAAAGGACATATCCTTTTCCAGATTCATTATACTTGGGGGGGATCAAAACTGGATTCTGCAAGCACCATATGCAACTATTTTCATTTATTTTCAACCAAGAATTTGGTTGTAAATGTAAGCCTGTATCAAACAACTTAAATTTGAGTCCTAGCCACAGATACATACAGTGTTCTACGACAGGCCTAGAGCACGACACTCAAGGAGTCTCAGGAGCCAAAAAAATTAGAGCACTCACCAAAAACCAGCACAATGTCATGTGACTAGATACCATCACTCTCAATTACACCATTCAGATACATTAGTCATCTGCTGTATTTGCTCTGGAGACAGCTACATGCTTTGTTCTGTCCTCTGTGAGGTTTTTTCATCCTTTCTGAATTTAACAATGCCAATATTGCCAAGCAGTTCCTCTGGAAATCAGCTGTGGGTATTTTTAAAGCCTCTGTAGCTGTCTAGATTGGGTAAATACTGTAAGTATAGTCCCTACTAAACTACTGCCAGAAATTAACAAATGGATTTAAAAAAAAAAAAACAAAAAAAAAACCCAAAAAGAAACCCCACAATAGTTAAAAAACCCCATATATATAGAAGGGGATATAGTTTTTTAATGCCATGTAACAAGCTAATTTTTCAATAATCAAAGTTTTTCTCATTTCCATCTCACAGAGCAGTAGGTGGGGCAGTGCTCCTTCTTTATACAAGTACTGGATTATGCTAAGCTTGTCTAAATCAGACTAATAGATTGCTGGGATCCTCAACCAACAGCAGTACTGGGTACAAGGATTATATGGTGCTGTCATTACACCTAAACAATCAGTAGCTAGTTAAAAAAATATACTTATTTTTAAATGATGCTTCAGCTCTATCATGATACTGAGGTTCTCTGAAATGATCTTTTCCCATTTGCACTGACATTTAAGGCTCTTGCTACTTGGAAGGACTGAGGTGGTACAATGTTACAAATGAGCAGTCTTTACATCAGAAAACCACTCATTAGTTCATATAAAACAAAGAAGGCAATTTTCATTCAACTTGTTCATAAAGCTGCAAACATTTTCCCATGTAATCTTTGTGCTGTTTCCAAAATTAGAAAGTACTTTATTCCGAACACTGCAGCAATACAAGAAGGGATTATTTTTCCATCATCAAGATGCGACAGGTATCAGAACCTACAATTTCTTACATTCCTAACAGGCTCAAGTCCAGAAGTGCTACTGATCCTCTCCAGTGACCAGTTACTAACAACTGCCTACTGGTGCCATTTTTACATATGAATAAAAACCCTGTTCCAAATCTAGATGTGACTGTAGAGAGCCTCAGATTAGAGTTTCAGATGCCCACCCTCATTTGAAAATCAGAGATTACCACACTTGCTAGACTGGCAAAAGCATTGGGGCAGAGAAAGTCAGGTAGGACAGCTCAAACCAATTTCACTGCCACCTGAACACACCCAGCTGACTGCCCAGAGTGCACACAGCTATCTCACATCTCCTCCTGCCTGCAGATCTGCAGCAGTGGCTGTCCTGAAGGATGAGGAGCCAGGAGCACAGGCACCTTCATGGGGAACTACTGCTCAACACAGTGACCCTCAACCCATCACCGAAGTCATGCACTTCAGGACCGCTCTCACGTTACGCATTAACCAGCTCAGCTGTGTTGCCGAGTAGCCAGTCAAATATTTACAAGGTTTTTAGAAGGTGCTAGAATAACCTCATCCTGCCAGCATACAGACAAGGACCAAGACTTCATACTCTATTTTAAATACCCAGAAGTTATACTTCTGAAGCTTTGAGACTCAAAACACAAAGTTGTTAGAAAGAAAAACCCAAACAGAAAAACCAAGAGGGACACAATTCATACTGTAGACAAAACACTGGCACCACATATAGTGCTGTCAAGTAGAGCAGCTTGCTGTGTTCCTAAGGGGGACAGCAAGTGAAATCCAACTCCTAGAGCTGGTGATTGCAACCTCACCTGAACAGCAGCTTTCCCTTTGTCAAGCTTGTCTCTAGGTCATCTTATGGTAAAGACAGAAATTGCCAGTGCACTTTCAAGGATCTCAACAGCTTTTCCCCCTGCCATTCTCACCAGCCTTTTGAGAGCCTCCCTCTATAGCAGCATGCTCCGTTTCAGGGATTCAACCTTTCAATTGAAGCATGCGAGATCACTTATACTCTTGAACCGGCAGAGCTGCCAGCCTCCCCTTTGTTGCAAAGGGATTTACACTTGAATGGCGGTGGGGAGCGCAGACTTTGAAGGAAAGGCTGGGGGCGGGGAAGACAATTTACTTGCCAGCATCCTATTCTCAAATCATGTTATCTACCAGCTCAACTTCAGCTCACAAAACTACAGTAACCTCATCACATCGCTTCTTTGTAAGGAGTTTGCTGTGAGGTGACTTTTATGAACAAATTGCTAATTTGAGTTTACTTCAAAAAGCATGTTTATACATAGCCATAAGTGAAGTTAATTTCAAGCCTAAATGTGGATGTTTACACTAATTTAATTTAGCCCAGCGTAAATATTTCATCATTCCACAAAGCTTCCCTCTTTATACATGTGCGGTTTTTTTGTCATCCACTTAATCTATGACCTCTTAGGTATTTCCTATTACAACCCTGCATTGCCATGCACATCGTAGCACATCTGATGGCTTCTACAGCTTCTCAAGAGAGACACTGGGGAACACCACAGTGGTGTAAATGCACTGCTGAGGGCAGAAGATCACTTGAACAAGAGTAAGCAAGTCTGCTTCAGTTTAATAGCTAGTCACATGCTGGCTTTGGCCCCCCACTTAAACATATACACAAGTAGCACCTCCCTGGTGCATTTCTGCTCCTCAGTTGCAAACTGGTAGATAACTACTGATTGGTTTCAGGCTACGTTAGCAGTTACCAAGCAGTATCACATTGCTGCCTTTCAGATGGCGTCACCATCTCGGAAACCCACACAGGGTTTTTGCTTGTTTGCTTGCTGTATATGCATAAAGCCTGCTATGTCCAAAGAAAAATAATAGCATCTGAAGTATGGAAGTGGGCAAATGCTAGTCTCTGGCACAAAGATCTGTAAGGAACGTTTCTTCTGTTTTTAAAATGTTATACCTGCTTCTGATTTGATTTGCTCTCTCGCATTCCAAACTGGCCACAACCTGAAACACACAGAGCCCAGCCTGCAGAGAGCAGCAAGGAGAAGGCTAGTGCACTCCAAAGCTGATGGAAACCACAGTCCCCATGAAAACCACATGTGCCAGACACCAAATATTTTTGCTTTTTGCTTACTGCTAATAGAGCTGCTTCACTTCATTAAAAGCAGCTTATCATTTTATCTACTCACTCTGATTAATTAACCTCTGGTTAAAATAAATGAGCACTTGATTTGAGGATTCTACTAATGTGCCACTGGTGAACTACTGCTTGCATTCTTCCGTCCTTTTCCTTTTATCCTCCATTCTCCCTATACCAACAGGGTCTTATTAGGCCATTTGGACTGACACCCCCAACACCCTTCAAGCATCCTACACTTTTATAGAGAGAGGTGAGGAAGGAAAGGTCTCACAATCCAAAACTCATCCAAGGCTCAATTTCTCTGCTGGAGTATACAGATGGATATTGTCTACTTCTCACTGTAATTATGATCACAAGCTTGGAAAGAAACAGCATGGAAAGAAGAAAGAGCCAGAGAAATACACTGTGTTGCTGGGAATGGGAAAAACAACAGTATTGTTAATGCATACAACTCATTTGTCTTTCCAGAATAAAATAATTTAAATATGAAGCACAAACAGCAGTCAGATCCATCAAAAACCCGACTTTCTTAGAGAGCAAAGAACTTTCTCCCAAGCCAAATACCATGTGCTGTATATGAATTAACACAGATTCTGCTACAGTATATGCCTACAGATTTCACAGTTGCATATTACCGCCAAAATCTCAATTTCTAGCAGCAAAAAACTTATGTTACCATTCTTTAGCCAAGCATCTGAAGACTGAAATATATCATAGCTGCTCATTTTGCTGGCAAACAGTGCTTTCCTTCATATACCGAACTTCCATCTCTATTCAGCTGATTTTATGAATGTCACAAATACCCAAAGGTGTTTGTGAAGTTAAAAAAAAAACAAACAACAAAACCACACCCACCTTCCTTTTTTCTTCCTTTTGATTCCTTATCAAGTTAAGCATCCATTCTTTTGCAGCAATGCCCACAGAGAGGCCAGAAAGATCATTAGGCCTAAAATTGTAACACATTCATAGTTTGAGGGATGAACAGGGGAAAAGTTGTTGAGGGGAGGTGGAAATAAATGTTCCTGGGTCACTCTAATGTTTAGATATGAATTCCTGTTCTATCAGGGTAAACTACAGGTAGAATACTACCAAAGCAACTGGAAACTTTGTACTTACGTTGCAAGCAATTCAAGAGGTCTCTTACAAGAGAAGAGTGTGTTTAGGTTATGAACTGTTGAGTATAAGCGCAAGTTCTTATATGTGGGAAGGCACCAAAGGAAGATCTGGTTTACATCACACAGCAGGGCAGTAAGTGACCATGAGACACTGATGCACTTCATCTGGCTTTTAAGGCCATCAGCACTGGATCAAAAATGTTTCAGACCTCATGTTACAAAGCACTACCCAGTACAAGTTTACTCAGCCAGTTCAAACCCACACAGAATTTTCTAGACAAAATTTCTTTATAACACGAGGCTTCCAGCAGGATCAAATATGTTCTGTCCTGCAGGTGACAAGATGTTAGTACAGCTCTCTACTACAGTGCTTGGGCTAACTGAACAGGAGTCTTCCCACAGGGTAAGCCCAAAAGGGATGAAGCAGGATCAACTACCCTGGCATCACCACCTAAACTGAAGTAGCACCCAATCCTCCCAACACCCTAGGCAGCACCACATTTTCTAGACCTTAACCATGTGTATCCCAGACACAGCAGAAAAGAGAGAAAAACAAAACTGTGAAACATGATTTTGAAACGTCAATTCATTTTGGTTCATACTTTAAAATACTTGTTTTAGGGAAGAAAAATTCTGCTGGTTTGTTATTTTTTTGAATGGGTAAATTATTGAAATATATAAGGAATTCACAGGCATCTCTGCATAGCTGAAGGACGGAGCAGTATGTACCCTGATGGGTTGTTCCTTAGCAGGAGAGAACAGTCATCACATGTAAGGAAATCAGGCAACAAACCAGGTCTTCTTCCATTGCTAACTCCATCAACAACATTAAAATCTGATTTGGGCCTCCCAGCTTTCTTTGAGGAACTAACAGGTATTATAAGCAAAAGCAAGGACCAAAACCTGCCACCTACACTTTGTTCCTTTCAGCCACTAATTATGGATTAGCACCACAGGCTCTTTCCAAAAACTCCTTACTGCAGACTGTGGATTTGCACTCCCACTGCTCTGCAGCAGCCACTGCAAGTCACTCAAACCAGAGTTCTTCCTAGCAGGCCTGCAAAGCCCCAGAGAGCATGAGAAGCCACCTCAATGCTCAGGGCAATTACACACCAAAGGTGATGGTGGGCAGACATCCAGCCTCCAGAAACATCCCTTTAACCCCTGGGAGTGGATGCAAAGAGGAGTTGAGCAATGACCCAACTGCAGATCCTTGGGCTGGTAGAGCGGGGAAGGAGGGGAGGCCCCAGCACAAGGGAACACACCACTCCACGTAGGACCTATTCCTAAATAAGTAAGCTCAGTTTTATTCTCAGAAGTAGGTCTGTACACCTCAAACATGACAACCATGAGGAGTACCAAAAACTCCACTGCATTGAGGACAACTGAAGCAGGCAGACCATAACTACTGAAAATGGAAGAAAGCCAAGCCACCCAGAGCTAGAACTGCTAACATTAAAGAACTGAAGGGTTTTAACCAGCGACAACAAATGGTCATTGCCATGGCTACACTAGCCAGGGAAGACAATACCTTCAAGCCCTCAATACAGACACAGATGCCCTGAGGCAGCCCCTTGCAGGCTTTTTACCACCTTTCCCTGCGTCTCTATTCACTTACTCACTTCCTGGGACCTGTGAAATCCACCCTCAGAAAAGGGCTGACCCAGACAACTGAAAGGATAAGAAAATTCAAAATCACAGCTCTTACTACCAGTTTAACCTAGCTTCTTGTGCCTACACATGCCAGATTTTTACTCTGCTTCTTCATATTTCTTACTTGTATATAAAAGAAGTGATTTAAGAACAAGTTAATTTCAGCTCTTAACTCCTCACTTCTGTGCATTTAAAACCATCAAAGATGTTTAAAACAATCTTTTTGGAGGTACAAAATAAACATCCAGCTTTCTGATTTTTATATTTTTTTTAAACATACTACAAAGCAGATTCTAAACATACAAATGACCTGAAAAAAATACACTGCTGGGATGGAAACTGTTTTTCTTATCCACTAAAATTTTTGATATTAAAATCTTCTTCATATCAGAATAAAAAACTAAAACCTATAACTTCATGAAATGAAAATAATAAAAATATCAAAGGTTTCATTAAAAAAACAAGAAGAGAGCACAGGCTCATTGTTAACATAAAGTTAATTAAGTACTTAAAGGCCTTAAGCTGTGGTAAAATCCTGATTTAAAACTGAGAGCCGGTTAAGGCTTTGCAAACTGAGGACTGTGGGAGAACCTGTCATCCTCTCATAAGATGCAACATAGCTTTGAGAGACACTTCATTTTACTGAATACAGTCTCTGAATGAAAAGCCCTAACCCCAAACTTCTCTCAAAGGATTTAAAAAGACAAAAAAAAATTAAAAAAAATCCAAGACTTGAAACAAACACCTTGTTGAAATGCTCTACAAAGGCTCAGCAGCTATGAACTTGATTTATAAATGAAAAGAGAAATACAAACAGGGTAAGCTTCCCACTGACAAGTAAGTTATTATATGCATGCTGCTGTTTAACATACAGTGTCGCCCACCTGAAAGGTCAGCTAGCAGCAGTATCACCTTTCCTTTGGAGGTGGTTCGGGTTGATACAAATTAAAGAGAAGACCACAGGGGAAAGTAATGAGGGAAATGAAAGTTTTTTCAAAGCTCAGTGCAAAATCATCATTCTAGATGCACTCGTAAGAAACACAACTTCTGAACAATCTGGATGGAGGTATGGTTGCTTTTTTTCAATGAACAAAAAATTTGAAAATTATCTTTACACAAATTTATTTAGAGGAAACAGAGGAGGAAAGCATAGCATTAAAGACAGCAAACAAAACACACCAAACTGTGGGCCACTAGCCAAACACCTTGTCTCTGCCCTGCCTCTTCCCTCCTTTCTATGCTCTTCAACATTTCCAGTCTGGGAAGGGGTACATGCGTCCCCGTCCTCCACCTTTCCTGAACCTGCTCTAGTCCAATACATGGGCAACAAATTCCTTTTGCTTTGGCTCTCAAATTTCACCACCACATCCAGCCTCTCCTCCCAAAGCTTTTCATCCTGAGGAATACAGTCTGCATGACTGCATTTGGTAATACAGACTCTGCTGCTTAAATACCATACATTTGCAGACAGTTAAAGCATGTTTTACAAAGGTATCATAAAGGAGTTCAGCAACATATATTTCCTGGGCACGCAAGTTGCTGCAGCAGCTGGAAAGGAACCCTGTCCAACACAGGGACAGTTTCCTTCTCCTTACGAGGATGAGAAGGAGCACACAGAGACAAGACGGTTGTGCTGGAGCCGTTCCTAAACCATGGCTTCGGAGTACCGATCCGTCTGACATGTTGCAGCCTGGGAAGCATGTGCAAGGGAAGGAGGGCAGCAGCGGGCAAGGAATCCCCTCCAAATTTCCAGTGCCATGTGAGATGGACAAGCAGATGCATCCAGTCAGAGAGAAATGGCAGTGGGCTCCGTGCAGCCTCTCAGTTGACCCTATGAATTCAGCAAGGGCGCTTGTCTCCGCTGCACACCAGTGCATAAGACGTATGCTGGGAGGGAGGCAATAACAGCCTCTGATGCCCACAATCCTGCAAAACAGCTTGCAAAGCTTGTGCTTCCCTCAGCCCCCAGCCCAGGGAGTTTGAAGGCATTCAAAAGCCGTACAAAAACTCAGCTGGAGCTACAAATCTTAATAGCTGCTTTCCTCCACACCTGCAGCTCAGCCAAGCCTCCCACATCTCAGTGTGTCCTAAAATTCTGTGTTTCAAAGGAATTTTACAGAGTATTCACTTGCCTGGGAGAAAACAGGTTCAGAGGCCACAAGGCAACTTGTGAGCTCCTCCTCTCAGCATTCTGTAGCGTCAGTGGCAGAGGCAATGCCTGCCTGCAACGGCGCAGGCAGCTGCATTATTTAGTCTGGCACCAAGGAGAAAAGCTATCCTCCATTTTTAAGTTAGATTCAGGGAACCAGCTGGGGACCAGTGATTGCCATTTTTGAAGTGCAAGAAGAGGAGTGTAACCAGCTTTTCCATAGTAACAAAGATTAGCGGCCTGGAGTCTGACACTCCTCCTGCATTAAAAGATAGGAGACAAAGCGATAGACAGGTAATTACACAGAAGGAGCCCTGGGGAAACTGCAAACTCCTTGAGAACTCTTTAGCTGGTCTGTATGTTTCTCCCTGTCTCTGCTTCATCTGAAGGTCTACAAAAAACATTTGCCCATTAGGTCATTAGCTTTATTGCAGAAGGTAGCCAGGCAGCTGGTAGAGGCTGTTCAATAACGACTTAGCTTGCCTCTGCACCGTCAAGAATGAGATGGAGAATGAGAAAGAGAATGTCCCAAGGCACATTACCTGTCTGCAGCTTATCCTTGATAAGTTAGTGTACTTAGTCAGTCTGAGGGGGTCTGACAAATGAACTCTGACAAATCTCACTGGGGCAATTTAAGACATTATTGCATCGTACTGTCGTCCCAAACCCTTCACAAAGCTTAGCATCACAGAGCAAATCTGGCAGAAAAATTTGTATCACGCATTGGCCTCCCCAATTCAGAGCCTAGCAAGTCAGCACAAACCCCTTCGCAGAGCTGCTTTAAGTTAAGACATCAAGTGTGAACTGGAATGGCTGAGGTCTAGACAGAAGATACGGGCTCTGCTACAAGGAGCATTAGCGTCTATCACAAAGATGGAATGGGAAATGACACCTCAAAGCACTGCAGCCAGTTTCTAAGCAAATACAAATCTAAACATCAAGTTTTGGTATAAAATACATATGCAATTTGTCTAACAACTGATTTGAGTCTACTCATGCAGCTCAGGATGCTCTATGAATCACAGCACTCATTTTTTGTACTTTATATATCCTGACACATAAATTGAACATCTCGAAGAAGACGGACATGGATTACATGTGGATCACATCACCGGATAACTACAAAATTTAATTACTTAGAAGCATTACAAAATAGACACTGCATTTGAACTCTCACCCACCACATCTTGCACTTCTGCCCAAAACTAAAAGAAGTCTGGAGAGGTGAAGAATTGCCATCTCTTTCAACTCTTCACAAAACACATCATTTAGAGCTAGAGCTGGGGTTCCAGCTGGTTCCTATCTTATCTGTCAGTGGTACAACCATGAAGGACCCCAGAGAAGATAATCAGGTTTAAAAAAACCAAAACAAAACTATGAGAAATCTAATTTATCTGATTAGATAAACTAATAAAAGAGATACAATAATAAAAGAAGCACTTTTTGATAAAAAATTCTTCAACTTGGCTTCTCCCGATCTAAACTCATTGTCTTTTCATCAATGTTGATATTCAGACAAAAATTTAGTCAATCAGTCTGCAACTCTAATACAAGAGTTAGATAATTTTTTTCTCTGCAAGCATTTAAAATGTATCTCATTTTCTAATTTTTTCCCAAGGGACTGCTGTATCCTACACATAGAAGCAGAGCAAGAAGCCCACAAAGCTTCTGTTTGAATCACACTGTTAGAAGGGCAATCCACATTAACCAGAAGACTTGTCTAAACTCTATGTAGACAAGCTGCTTCTAATATCACCCTCCTTTCCAGAAGGAGCTGAGCAGGCAAGACACCTCGAAAAGCACGTAACAATTACCTCTTACCTTTCTGAAGAGGCTGCCGCCAATTAGCACATTCCTGGAGCTTCTGATTCAGGCAAGAAGACAGGGGGGAGGGAGAGGGGAAGGAAGGAGCAGGGAACCGTTTTCTTCCTCAGCACAACAGTATTTCCTACGGGGTGTCAAAAAAAGAAATCAAAAAGAAACAAATAAGTATTAGCTTTCATGTTTTTTGAAGAGCCTACAGATTGTAACTCCTTGGAAGAGCTACTGTGCCTCCTCTTCTCCAGTTCCAAAATACCAACTTGAGCTGTCCTGCATTTTCTCCTTCTATTGTTACCTTATCAAAATATGGAATATGAAGGTCGAGTGACCTACTGCGAAGAAAAACAAAGATGGATTCATGTCAGAACGGGATAAAGTCCCATTCAAAAATACTCTTGAGTTCTCATTCTATTAAGTAAATATGCTTCAGCCAAGCTCACACCCACTTCTGTAAAAATTCAAATAAGCCACATTTACTATCAAAATAGTTGGCAAAAGGCAAATTCCAACATGCATACTGAACATACAGGTATACACTGACATTCAATTGCTTATGTACTCTTCGCTGCAAGGATCATACCTAGAATTATGAGGTATATGCAAATAATTGTAATTTCTATTTCTTTTTAAGACTACTCTCTTTCTTAAGACAATTATTTTCTTAAAATAACCTATTCCAACTATATTGAACCTTTCAGTAACAGAAAAAAAAAAATATTAAGTATCAGAATGAAGGGAAAGGGAACCAAAAAGCCTTTTTGTGACTAAAGATACCATTTAGAAGTCCAGCTTCACTCCCATAAAACCATAATCCCTCACCTCAGACCATATCTCCCCCTCTGCCCTACTCCTAACATGAATTTAAAGAGACTCATAGAGACCAAGATTTAATGGGCCCCTCCCTACCTCCAGTACCCACCTCTGATGAAAGGCAGGAAAATCAAGTGGAAAATTATTTCAAAGGGTGCATGCAAGACATTAACATATTTGAGGAAATGACAATCAAGGTTTTCCATGGCGAATGAGCAAAGGGAAACACATCCAGTCTGTTCTCTATCACATTTTGTTGGCTGATATTCATTCAGAAAATTCTACCTTTTTCTGTCCCGTGGAAAATCTGAACGCAAGTTCTCAAAATAAGGAAAAAAGTCTATGCTACCTTACAGTTCCCCACACACCTCTATCATCCCTCAAAAAGATAATTATCCCATCTGCTAACAGCATGCAACTGCACACAAGGTCTAGCCTCCTGAATTTTATACAAGAGGCTCCAACAGACAGGGGACAACATAAAAGGCAGCATGCCCATCATAGCATCTCCCTCAAAGCCAACCACGTCTGTCCAACTCTAAATGGCCATAGTTCCTACATTTCTCTAGGGGACAAAAGCTCTCTTCTTCTCTCCTCCTGTCAGCAAGACTTAGAGCTGCAAGAATAATTCTGTCCAGATTCCCCTCTAGATAGGCAATGACTTAAAGATTTCATGAAGTAACAGTGGCAGCGTAAATAAACAATGAAAAAGCTAAATAAAGATCACAGAAGATGACACACAGAAAATATGCACTAAGGAGAGAACAAGATCAGTGATTCAAAACCTCTTCTGAGTTCTTGTGTTCACCCATAAATAGGCCTAGCAATAATCTGACAATGTGAAAGAATATATCCTGACACAGAAATGTACCTGCTCAAAACCCTGTCTCCCTAAAGACAAACCTTCCCACACTGCTCAGTACCGCTTTCTCAAACTCTTACACCCCTTGGTTGCATTTCTGCTTTATGTCAGATTTCAGACCTCTTGGACTAATTGATGGAAAGCAATTTAAGCCAACACCTGGAATACTCAGATCGTTATACTTTTTAAAAAGAGGGGAAATGGTACTACAGCCCTCACTGTGGCGACGGGAGAAGAAAAGACCCTCAGTGAATTGCTCTTGACATGTGTACATCCCAAGGCTGTAACGCTGATCAACACTTACTGAGCAGTTCAGCACAAACCAGGGTGCAAAATACAAGAAAAAAAAATTGCATTCCCCTCTCAACCACACACCAGTTTTGTACCCCTAATTTGGCATCAAATGCATCATTTGCTTTTCTTTTTCATTATTAAATCAAAACTATGCTTTCGACAGCATTTTTCTCCCTGCTAAGAGAAACCCCCCACATATGTCAGGTGAAGTCTGATAAGAAGTGATATACTGGTGACATTTCAAGTGCTTAAAAATTTTACATATTCATCCTCTTACTGGGAGAAGAAATAACTTAAAGCAGATGTACAAGATTTGGAGAAAGTATATTTTTAATCAAGCATAAACCCAAAAAATAAAGTTTATTAATAACACTCTCAGGGAGACAGAAACCTGTCATATGGTTTCTACTAAGGGATGTAGCTTTGACTCAACATCACTTGCCCCAAAGAAAGCGAGATTGCTCTGTTCTCAAATCTGTAGGCAAGAAAAAAAAGTAAAATTAAGTGAAATAATGCATTGTCCAAAAGTCAAACTCTAAGTGGAGAAACCTAGCAAAATTGCTTATGATACCAAAAGACTTGACTAAATTTCTGGCAGGGGCAGAGATAATTTGTATTTTAAAAAGTGTCAAAATGTTTTGGGTATACAGTCACTACAGGAACGAAACAAACAGAAATCTCAGAAGCACTGTGTGGAAACCCAACAAATCGCTGACATCAACATTAGATAAATAGAGAGGCATATGTTAAGACAAACACCCTCAGATGGTGTGAGTCAATTTCTGCAGTGGATTTAGTAGAGTTGCTTTCCTATATCAAGCTTAATAAAAATAATCCTTGACTCCAATAGCTAGAGCTGGGTTTTCATTATTTCTCACACTATGCACGCTGATTCTGGACAGTACCTGAGCTGACAACTGAAACCTAGACCAGGGATTCTGAAATGCAATCTTGACTAAAAACTAATCCTTCTTTCTGGAAGATCAGTGCCAGATTTATCACTCCAGTTGCACAATAAAAATACAGTGTTTTTTTCCAGGTGTTATCCAAACATAATCCACTTCCCATAGTTAAGTGCAAAGACTCTGCATGACGTTTGCCAGGATCTAGTTCATCATTTAATTGATCCAGAGACTTTTTAAGTTCAGAAAATAGAGTTTTGTGAAAGTAACTCCCCTTACTTCCTGTCTGCACCACAGGACTGGCAAAGAGCTTGCTTCACCTTATCCTGCCTGACCCCGACCAAGAGCCCCCATCAGTCCTTTGGGGAACTACTCTGTCAAAGGGACCCTCCATTTTACACAACCAACCTGGAAGATTTTCTAGTTTATTGGATTTTCTAGCTCTATGATGTTTATTACTTCCATTACACCAAGAACTAGAAAAAGGGATTAGACCAGAGCACTGCTGCATGTAACAGCCCCCTCCCCAAACAGTGCTCACAACATAAGGCAAAGCAAGGTCTAAAAGGGGGGTGGGGAAGAAGTACATTATCACCTTCTCACACCATTTACAGGGCCCAAAAAACCATGTTCTCAATGTTCTTCAACCTACATTTAACAAACAGCTACTTTTCTTCAGCTGAATTACATGTGCACTCAGTGTGCACTACTAGAAATAGGTCATTGTTTATGTCATAGTAAAATTATTTTCAGTTTTTTCTGTTTATTTTTCAACCTTGCAATCTAGGAGACTTAATAACTATTCCATGAATTTCTATTGAGGGAAAAAGTAATGTCAATTTCTCATTGCAAAAAACAAACAAGTAAGTTAAGAAAAAAAGATAAAAATAGCTGCTCTTAAACATCATGATGAAAAAGAAAAAAAAATACCTTTTTCCAGATACATTCTCATACAACCTGTAGTTAAAATGTTTCTCAGAACACTACTGTAAGCCTCTCTCACATACCTTACTAAAATATATTAGTCTATAGACTCTCTGCCATTAACAGCAGTGGCACCTCCCAGGTCTTTTGGGTACCCTCCCTTAGTGCCCAGGGCAGGACTCTCAGCCCTCTGTTTTGAAGCCAGAAACCTCACCTTCCCCTGAGGGAGTTCCTTCTCCAATCTATTTTCTAATATCTACAACTTCAAGTCAGTGTGAAATGAAACTTGCATACAACACAGCGTGTACCTACAGCAACATAAAGAGAACAAGCTAGACATTAACAAATTCTCATTTAATTTAGTATGAATTAAAAGCATATCCCTATTATTCCTGCATATATGTATGTGTGCAAGCATGTATGTGTCTGTAAACACAGAATAGGGTAAGCACTTCCACCACAAACACCTGTACTGGAGATATTTGTGAAGAAACAAGCTTCTTCAAACATTAAATACTGTTTTCCCAGAACTGTATCTGCACAAAGACAGGAAGCTCTTCTCAAGTATCTATTACAAATAGACAAGAAAAAGTTATCAAAATATTGTTGCAAAAGAACAGACAAAGGATAAAAACATGGTAAGAGTGAATCAGAACACAGAACTCCTAAATAAATTTTCCTTTGATTTGCCCAGGTCTTAGTGAACTCATGGGATCTACCCATTAAGAGACGTCTAAATGTAAGACTCTGCACTTAGATTAAATACAGTTCCTAAACAAGAACCACCATTTTTACTAATTTCAAACACCTTTATTCAAATGCCAAATGTATTGTATTTTTATATCGATATTTAGAGGTGCTTACACAATTATTTTCTGCAGCTTGTGTGTTATACCTATCTGTATTTCCCCATCTGCTTGTTTTGGATCCTGAAAAAAGCTCTTCCCAAAATGACATTTGTCCATGTCATCGCAAAAAATCTAAGTTTATAGAAGCACTATTCAAATGCATGCATTTAGATAATGTGCTTCTTAAAACATTCCAACCTATACACGATGTTTACTTACCAGTCTAACTGCAACTAAAACTAATAATGTAAAAAAGATTTCATCTTCTCTCAACCACATACCTGGCCCATGTAAGATTTTTATACCCCATATTTTATATGCAAAGCCTTGAGGACCAAACCCAGGGCACCCAAGCACAAAGGAAGATGCTAATCACTTTAAAAAGCCATGCTCCTCCACCTTCCCCAAGTGACTTAGGTGACAGGAAGCTGATAAGCCAGCTAAAATAACAGTGCTGTGGTGAGACTCAGGACCCAGGACACAAGGGACAGGAAAGTCAGGCGCATGGCCATGTTCTGGAGAGCAGCATCCTCCCGGGCTCCCTGCCAGGGTGGGCTCCTGTGAGCCAGTGTTGGCGTGCCACATGCTGATGTGACTACAGACACCTTCTCACCCAGCTCAGCCTCGGCTCTCTGCAGGGCAGGAGCAGGCACCCAGCTCTACACAACAGCCTGAAGGATATGGGGGGTGAGGAGGGCATGCACAAACATTGGTTTCACGAGATCTGTCTCCATCTTACAAAAGTGATTTCATATTTTTCTGGTTTATTCTTAATTAAAAAGAAAATACATTTCATGTCGGAAACCTGTATTTTTTTAAGCCTGAATCATTTAGCCTATTAAACCCAAGCCTGTAATATGGGTGTTATTTCTTAGAAACATACAGTAAATGCATTAAATTATTGATAGTCATTAAACAGGAAAAAAAATTTAAACAGCTCTCAGCTTTTATCAATCATTAATGCAGTTTCCACTTGCTCATCTCACTGGGTTGCTATCACATAGCACAGAGCAAAGAGTATAAATCCTGAAGGCATGAATTCATTTTCTCTTGACGCAGAGTAAAAATATTCTTGGCAGCAGGAGAGAGGCTAAAACATGAAGCAGAATGGTTGAAAGGTTCTGGCTTTTGCAGTAAACAGGTAGCAGCAATACAAGGCAGCGCCAATTTTAGGGACCGAGGCCCATCCACTTCCCCTCATCTCCTGCAAAGGCCAGTAACAACACCCGGCAGCCTAGAGCAGTTACAGCCACCCTGACAGTGTTTACAAATTTTATCTCTATTTGAAATATATGTTAATTCAGTGACAGATGGTGGGGCGTGGGGGCTGGGAGAGAGAGCACTGATGTCAATAGTAAAGCATCCAGCAGCCTTAGTGAGACAAAGATTTCACCCCAAGCTGCTCGCTAGCTAGCAAGCCAGTAAAACAGAAACTGTGCAGAAAAACCCAACTGTCACCAAACTGACAGCCTCAGCTCAGAAAAATGACGGCCACTGAGACAGTCTCTTGAAGCTATTGTGGACCTTTACTGGGGCAAGTTATGACTAGACCTAATGTTTTTATCAGCTCTGAACGACTCTTGTCAATATGAGGAATCTGGAGACAGATGCCAATTGGTGGCACATTGCCTGACTGTGATATGCCAGCTACCAGTGAAGGGAAGTAAAATGCCTTTTTTTGTCCATTTTATGCATGGACTGAAGACGCATCTTACAAAGCTGCTCTCTCAACTTTCATCCCCTGCAACTTCATTGAAATTCACTAGTTTAAAATGTAGCAAGGAGGGAACACAATCAGCAGTGGCAAGCCAGGTATGAATGCAGTATGCAAGGACCTAGCTGACCTACCTCAAACAGCTACTGTAGCTGAGCCATAGCCATAAAAACATCAACATGAAACACACAGAAACACCGGCTCTGGCTAGGTACTCACCCAGTGAAACCTTAGCCCTGCAGCAGCCCTGCTACCGGAACCCGTATTAATTTGTTTCAAACTACCTCGTGTCTGTTTAAATGAGCTGTAATAATAGCTGTGGAGCACGATGCAGACACATCCAAAGCTAAACAGGATGCCAGGGACTGCTCGAGAGACGCATGCCCACACCCAGAGCCCACTTAGAAAATACCAGCAGGAAAAACTCCCCAGCCAAAGTGCTCCATTCCCCATGATGGCATAAATTCCTTCAAAGAACATTTCTGTTCATGCAGAAGAAAAATGAATGGTAAAGATTCAGAAAAAAAGTACAGAAAAAGTCTTTGTCTGCTCCCAAGATCCAAGTCCTATGGAGGTTTTTTTTTCCTCCTGACAATGATTCAAGAATGCACCGAGCTAAGCAAACAGATAATGCCAAATGTTGATACCAAAGTAGCCAGAGAAAGCTGCTGTCACTAGAAAACGTTTTCTAGCCTGATTCCTTACAGACAACTATGTTATAAAAAACAAATATATGTATCTCCAACCATCATTAGTGCAAATCTACATAATGGTTAAAAAAAAATTAAAAAAATAAAAAAAATCATTTAAGAACATGCTTGTATCTCATTATACTGAGCCCCAAGGAAGGTAATACAGTATTTAATGATACAAAAGCTATTACATCACTGAATTGATTTAACAATATATCAACAAACTAAGTAATTCACAATCAATTTCAGTATAATATTAATCCCTCTCTATATACAGGACTGTAAGAGTAATAGCTCATATTATTACTGTAACGCACAGCCACTACCAGCTTTCACACTAGTGCAGGAACCAGCATCAACCCCAGAGAGAAGATGCCCGCCTGCCCTTCAGGCCCGGAGCAGCGTATCACTGCGCTAACTAACTGCCAAGAGAAGGGGAAGGGAAATCGGGGCACTGATGTGAGGCGCTTGGACCAGCTCCACGGCTGCCTGCGCACCGCCGCTGCTGCAGCTGAACCAGGCACGGGCTGAGCAGCCAACTACGCCGGGGCTGACACCCCTCCTCACCCCACCGCCATCGCCTCGGAGGCGTGGCGAGGAAAAGGGTCCGCTTTGGTTCGTGCTCTTCCTTCCTTAAGGTACACGTATGGAAAGTCCACGGAGTTCTGACACTGGTTTTAAGCACCTCCCTGCAGAATGTGTTGGGAACAGGGTTTTTTGTGCAAAAGTATCGATTACTCATAACTCATCCCTCTTGCCAAACCTTTTTTTTTTTTTTTTAAATATTTAATCAAGGGGTTTTTCTAAACCACTTAAGTTCACACCTCTTCCCAACCCCTTACCAGAATGCACATTTCAAGAAGCTACAATTGCTATTATATTTTGCCCAGCCTGTAAAGCACATCAGCTTTCCAATGAATTACCTGGAATTTTTATTTTGACACCACAATCTGGATCCCTAGCTAAGAGATACAGCAGGAGTGTAAGAGTCCCTAGCATTTCCCCTTCCTAACCAAAAGCAAGGCTTTTATGAGAAGACACAAGCAAAGACTTCAAAACAAACTTTCCCAGTTCCCCAAATATAGGTCTCACGACAACTGCAGCTAAGTCTAACGGAAATCAACTCTGCATAGTTAAAGCCTTTCAAATTCACTGCAGTGTTTGTAAGGGATATGTTCCCAGAGAAGAAAGATGCATCTTCTAGTATAGTATTGCACATTTAACTGAATTATCACAAATCCACACTTAAGGCTTAACTATTTGACTTCTATCAGTTTCAGAGATGCAACCTGTCTGTATTGGATGTTTGGGTCCTACACAGCAGTATCTGCACGCACATCACCTACTTCCTTTTATTTTTATAAACTGATTCCATGATAAAAGTCACTTAAAATAACAAAGTGAAACAACTGTCAAACCACCACTTTCAAACAGGTTTCCATTTCATAAATCATTTTGGTGATCTAGCTTCGCACCACCCCAGGGAAAGATACACACCTAACAGAGAAAATTCATTATCAATACGCAGAGATCACTTGGCAACAACATCACTACTAGTAAAGACTTGTGCAGCGGCACTAGGATTTCAATGCATTGCAAATGCAGTGCAGAACAGCTGTTTAAAACCAATGGATTAGCTCTAGCTTTGCAAAATTAGCAGAAGACCACCAGTTCTGCTTCAGGTGCTCAGTCATTCACTTCCCCCTGAACCCATGCATAGTGGGCATGAGGAAGAGAAAGAGCATGAGCAGTGGGTAACTTGCTTGTTTTGCTAGAAAGTAATTTCAATAATTTTCAGAAGGTTTGCTAACGATCCCAAGGATCAGAGACCTCAAAAATGGAAGACATTCAGCTATTAGTTGAAACTTGTTCATGTGCTGTGTTCAAGGACAGCACTAGGAACATCATTATTATTTTCTACACTACACACGTGTTTTCAGGTACTTATTATATTAATGCTTCATATTATTTTGTAATAATAACCTACATTTTAGGTATTTATCATATTTTCTTTGCATCAAAAAAATGAAACCTCTTGTTCTGTTCACCAGTTCTGATGTTTGTTTCCTTCACGATAGGCTTCTGCTGTCAGTGGTCAGTGGCTGAGGCTCTGAATAATAGTCTCTCCGAGGAGGAAATAAAATAGCGAACCATAACCTGGGTGTGCATATATACTTGGCTGCATTTCCCACCTCTAGCACGTTTGCTTGTCCCGAAGCTCAGATGGTCACAAATAGCTCTTCATCAATATCTTCCCTTTGGAAATTCATCCAAGAGCTAATTTCTCATTACAAGAAATTCAGCCTTAGGAATTTAATCAGAAACCAAAGCAGAGCACAAACTGACTGTCTCCAAAGGACTCTCTACAAGAATCATCTCCTGAATGAAACTCTCACTAATGACAACTCTGCTAGTCCTGACACAAAAGTACAGCTGCACTATGCAAGTGTCTGATACCATACAATGCAATTCATGACTTACAGTATGTATTGCCCTCCAAGTTCAGAGACTTTTCCACAGCTCCTATTTCCCACGTGAGTTATTTCCTCCTCTAATCAATCTGAAATACTTTAAAATAGAATGAGTGAGAAGTATTTAGTAACTGGTTATCTGAAGTTATCAACAAGTATTTCACAATAATTACAGCTACAGCTAATGTGAAACACAGCACTAGGATTCCAGTAAGAATATTTCAGCTGAGCTTTTTCTGTGAACAATAACCAAAAATGTAGTAGTAGAGAGAGAAAATTCAGGATCAAAGACAGAAAGAGGTAACCAACAGAGCAGTTGGACCCTGAAGCATGTAACAGGTAACCAGCCATCTTTCAGCCAGAGGCTCTAAGTCTGGAAATAGCACCACGGCAGGAACTGCCTGACTTCCCTGGGCTTTGCAAAAGATAATTAGCAGAAATGCAGCTTACATGGCTGAGCCTGCATCTCCCAGGTTCATCCTTACTTTCACATGTCAGCAGTAATCTCTTACAAGTATCAGTTTATACTCCAAGTATTCCAACTAACATAGACTAGAACAATTGCATTTCTCTGAAACTTGCATACAAAATGCCTATTTTCTATGGTATCACCCGCTCCCTGCTCCCCGCTCCCCCAGCCAGCATCCCAGTGTGCCTGTCACGCACCCCACGCGACTGCAAAGGTCTCGAGCAGGTGGGACAGGGACATTTGATGGTTTGTCACCACCATCTCAGAGATCAGTTTAGAACAGAAAATTTAAAAGCTGCATTAGCTACAGGTGCTCGGTTTATGCTGTCTGTGTGTCAGGAGTTCTGTGATTCTATGAACCAGTGGTAGAGGGCTTTAGATAAAGATGTGGGAAAATTTTTCAATACTACCTATATGATTTAGAAGGCCAAATCTCACTATGTCTAGATCATTTAGATATATCAAAAAGCTACTCCTGGCCTTTCGTTGTTATTCTATTAGATGTAACTACAAACTATAACCCTAAAATTTATGCACAAATATCACTTGTCAATAGTACTCTAAGAAGAAGAAAAAAGGTGCAATTTTTACCAGTCAGACTGTGAGAGAATTTCCCATCACGCTGTGGCACATATGCAAAGCTTCTCAGCAGCTTGTTCCACGACAATGGATTTGCAAAGCAAGAACTGAGGAGATTATTTGATTCAGCATCTACTCAAGTGGCCAATTCCATCAGCAATCAATACTAATCAACAAGCTAGAGCCTTGTAAGAAAAACCAGACAGCATTTGAATCCTTCCTGCAGCAGAAAGCAGCAGGCTCTGAGGCCTTATGGTCCAAACCAGACACCTCAAATGCTGGAATTTTGGAAAAATCCATTTTACTTTGGATTTAAAACACACTCTGTGCTTCTTTCCAAATGTCAAAACACAAAGCTCACCTTTTCAATGAAATTGTATGTATATATGTATGCATGAAAAATGCATACATATATACATACAAACAACTTGTGTCTAATATAATGTATTTGCTACTTCACACTTCAGCTGTACAGAAAAGACCTTAACATGAGCATGGGTAACAGGGATTAAAATAAAAGCAATGCATTTTAGAGCAAAACACAGGTCATCCTCACACACACAACCTTTGCATTAATAACATCAGGAATTTTATTTTTTCCTATTATTCTTATTTTTCAGGGTGAGCGTCCTGGTTTCAGCTGGGATAGAGCTAATCTTCTTACTAGCTAGAATGGTGCTGTGTTTTGGTTTCAGTATGGGATTTGTTATGAGAAGAATGTTGATAATATACTGATGTTTTTACTTGTTGCTACGAAAATCAAGGATGTTTCAACTTCCCAGGTTTTGCTAGTCTGCAGGTGCAGAAGAAACTGAGGGGGAGCATAAAATTAACAGACTCCGATTAACATTTGGATATGCCAAAGGGATATTCTGTATCATAGATCATCATGTTCAGTATACAAATGAAGGTTGACCAGAAAGTTCGTTTAAGGGGGCTCTGTCTCTCTTTTCCAGGATTGCAGTTTCAGGATTGTGTCTGTTCTGGGATCACTAGCCAGGAAACAGGCTGGGCATTGGTCGGTGGGTGGTAAGCAACTGCACTGTGCATCGCTCGTTTGTATATTCCATTATTACTGTTGTTATTATTATTATTATGTCATTATTATTTTATTTCAATTATTTTTTTTTTTTATCTCAACCCATGAATTTTCTCGCTTTTACCTTTCTGAGGCTCTCCCACATCCCATCAGGGGAGGGTGAGCAAGCGGCTGTGTAGCGCTTAGCTGCTGGCCAGGTTAAAACCACCTCAGTGAGTTGAGGGATTCTTAAAGAGAATTGCTCTGACAGTATACATGAGGAAAATGGAGTGTCAAAACTTTAACAAGAACTTTGGAAAAAGAGTATCTTTGGGTTCCTTAGAGGAAAATAAAAGAAAAGAGAAAAAACCAAACCAAAACAAAAAATCCCAAACAACCATGTTTTCAAAAAACATAAGAGATTTAGGTTAGTTTTTTGTATGTCTCTCTTGCTCAGTCAAAGCCCAGGTCTCACACACTTCTATTTCCTTTGGTATCATATTAAAACAGAAACCTTCAGATCATCAAGCAGACCAGCATTTGTTAAGACACAGCATTCCAGTTGTGTTTGACAACCCTGTGAGTTCTCTCTCCTGTGTCTTCAAGAAGCAGAAAGCATACAAATCTGTTTTCCCCTCTGTTATACGGTCACTCAAAATCCTGTTGCAATTACTAAGTAATTCTGGGCATAGCTGCACCAGAGTGACCAAACCCACACTCAAAGAGAACAAATTGGCAGGCAAGCCGTGTTAACTAGGTGGAGAAGTAGAGCTGGGAACACGATGTTTCCAGGAGTGCCACACACTTTGATGATAGGGTAGAAACTGGACGACACAATGATCCGGTAGAACAGAAAAGCTTGCCTGTGTTTATCAGGGGCCAGCTCGTTTGGATAACAGGAAGCATGATGACTCCAGGCTGTATGAATAGCCAGATTGAGATGGAAGAGTACTAGGCTTTGGGATTCCTAGAAAATAGCTGAAGGAAAAGGGTGATCTGTAAATGTGGACTGTTCTGCAGCAGTAAGTTTGGCAATGAGGGACAGTTGGGCAAATCTGAAACAAAAATATCAGCTTTCACAGAAATTCACCTTCAGACCCAGCAAAGTTTGACACTGGCAAAACCAGGAATTTGTACTGAAAATAAAGCTTGAGAGGAATTTAGACATATATTTAAGCTACTGTGAAAAATATATGACCAGACATTAAATCCTCCATGCTGAGCCACTGGTCATCTGCTAGCACACCCAGTGTTCAGTTCTGTGCCCTAGTCTTCATCTGCCAAAACACACAGAAATAACTCCCAGCAGACAGGTCATTTCTTCCACAGCCCTTTGAAGGCTGCAGACAAGTGACAATAAACTTGTATACATTTTTAGATATATCCATGTTTTTATAAGTTTAAAGTATATCTATACTTTCTACCTATTTACATGCACTTTCTGTATATATTCACACTTGTTTATAGAGAATAAAAGCTCAACATTTTAGAAATGACCAAGTTACAGTTTTTGCACTAGGCAATGATGATTAAAACCTGAATATTTCATAGTGGTGAATCACACTGCCAAGTCTCTAGGGATCAGAGCAATTTGAATTGGCATAAATGAATGTTTCCCAGTCTTCTGCTGCTTCTGTAATGAGTTATGTTCCAGCCCTGCCAATCATTTCTCTGAAGGCAGACCCACTCTCCAGGTTTTAGCTATATTCACTGCTCATGAGTGCTGGGAAGGCTGTGCTTGCTTCTACATATGCAACTGCTGCTGTCTGACAACAGCAGCCCATCTGCACTTTAGCCCTTTCGCCAAAGCCACCCATGTGCTTCCTCAGCACTTTCCTGACTCAGGTCTGTGTGGAGCCGAGGGAGGGAGAAGCCTCGATTCGAAAGAGGCCATTCTCCCATCAGCCTTTATCTTCCCAAATCACCAAATAAAATAATTTCTAGATCAGTAAAGACGGGAAAAGAATGCAAACAAAGCAGTTCCAATCCCTGTACCCACATTTGTACTGGCTGCCCCCTAGACCCAGACTGTGAGCCTTTTCACACCAGCAACTCTGCCGAGCAAGTCTCTGGAAGCCTTCTGATCTCAAATGTTAACACATTCCCCCGCTGATACAAGTTTAACCTCAAGAGAAGAGAGGAAACAAGCTGCTACACACAGATTAGAGCTGATGAGCAGTAGGTAATGACTGGAGCTGTGTCAAATTGCAGTTACAACAACTTTTTTTTTTTTTTTTTTGAAGGTACATATGGGTTCACACACTGAAGTTTCCTTTTGAGCTTACTGTGCAAATACCTGAACTTCAACCAAAACTCTGCCAAAAAAGCACTTGTAGGGACTTGCCTGAATGGCACAAGAGCCTTCTGGCAAACGTGGGCATAGTTTTGCTTGGAGGGTTCAAACAAGTACACTTGCAGAAAACTAAAAGGAATAGGAAGTGAAACTGCAGACTACTAAACTTGGAGATTTTTTTTCTTCCAAAAATTGACATGACATTGCCAACCTGTTGTATGGTGATGTACTAATTCTACAGTTAATGAAGACATTAGAAGTGGTGTTTCTACATGAGCTAACAGAGCCAAGACAAATTTTGCTGATACCTAGCTTTGACTTTTTTTTTTAATCTCCCACAGGTCCTCAGCCTCTAATTCTAACAGAAATTTTTTACTTTTACTTTAAATGACCTTATTTAGAATAGTATTAAAATTGCTGACAAGATATGTTACTTCTAGCTGGCATCTTCACTCCTATTACCACCAGTGGATTTACATTATCAGATTGCTGTTATTTCTTCATGTTTTAGCTTTGTATTTGGCCATTTCTTAAGGACCCCTAGCATAAAATCTAAGGTTCAAAGACTCTAGGCCAAAGATTCCAAACAGTGACGAAAAGCACAGAAGTGTATTGATTTAATAAGCTGTAACAGGTGTCACTGAATTATGAATACAGTGACTCTGAGTGTTTGCACATCTCCGCATAATGGCTCCATTGGTTGCAATTACAAAAAAAAATCATTAAAAAAAAAAATCAGTCTTTTCACTCATTCTAGCACCACCAATATCAGTCTGTAAAATTCACTGTACCAAGTAGAGGAATTATTAGTGATTTAAGTTTTGTTTGTGTACACAGAAACAAGAGAAAGGGGAACTTGCAACAGAAATTACTAGAGGTAATAACCTAGTAATAGAAAGCCAACAGCATTTTTCCTCCACGACAGCCCCCAGCACCCCAAATGCTAACAGATGTCCACCAATCCATCAGTCTTGAGGCCTCATAAGCTACCTCTACCCCTTGTGACTCCAGCTGCACAGAGTAAGTGCTAGTACCTCTCTGAAGGACCAACTCCCATAAAACTGTTTTCAAGTCCCTAGGAATGCTTGTTTTTCTCCAGCCCTTTTTGTCACTAATATTATTTTAAAGTCAGATACAGGATGGACTATTTCCTTGGTCAAATTTTCAGAAGTTGAAACTTCAGCAACACCCTGGGAGAAAGCCCAAAATGCCTGAATAAATCAAAACCACACAGAATTTGTATCCAACAGAGCTCTGTTATCCATTTCCCGATGGCTTCTATGTATCCAACAAATTACAACCAATTAAGTCTTTTGCAAGGAAAGTTTTTGTTCACAGCAATGCTGCAGAAGAAAAAAAAAAAAAAAAAAAAAAAAGAGTTAAGAGGCATTACACCAAATATATTAAAATAATTAGTCCATCCACAAACACCACTGGAAATTACCTTGGGTTTCTCAAAAGGACTTCAGTTTTGTTATGGTATGTAATTACAGCAATCAAGAGTTCCTAACTAGGCTCTGCAAACATTAAGTTGGTTAAAACATAGTTGTAAGAAAGAACACAGTTCCTTAAATCCTCTAAGTCCTTCCTTTCCATTTCATCCTCAAGACATAAAAGTTGATTTTGCAGTCATACTTTTTTAAATTAAAAAAAAAAAAAAAATCATAAGTAGTTCTTTGTTCTAAGATGCTTCCAACTGAAAAGCTCGACATATGCCAAAGACTGATTTTGCAGTCATACTTTTTTAAATAAATAAAAAAAAAAATCATAAGTAGCTCTTTGTTCTAAGATGTTTCCAACTGAAAAGCTCGACATATGCCAAAGAAAAATCAAGCTCACAACTCTATCAGCACCTTACTACAAGAACGCTAAAGCCAAAGCACAGCTTCTATATGGCAGCTAAAATTCATAGCCACACACCCAGTACAGTGAGCGAAGTAAGCTTTGCCCACCAGCTGGAAGGTAACTGGACTAGCAACCCTAAAAAACTAATTTCAGAACATATAATACTGAAAATGTGAGCCTGGTAATAAACAAATACTTGAAACCTTTATCATGCTTTCCCATTTTGCTTTCAAATGATGAAGACTTCATGTTTCTAAGAAAAAACTTTAATTAAAACCTAATGATGTAAACAAGCTTTATCTCCTCTCAAGGAAACTCTGTTGACATTGTTGAATACACAGGCACTTAAATTTACACATCAGATCACAAGCAAAATCCCTGCTGTACTGGAGTCAATCACATTTTTGGCACTGATTTCACTGGAACCCAGACTGAAGTGCTGGCTGCATCAGATCGATAGTATTCAGAGCCTCTATGTTTTTTCTTAGACCACTCTTTTAAAGCACAAGTAAGATGCCCAGACATTCATGGCTTTAAAAGAAAACAGACTGTTAATTTTAACATAGCAAAAATGCTAATCTAATGGTCAAATGGCCAAATCAGAAGATACTTTTTGAAAATTTTCATTGTGACTACTTGTAAATTACCATTGATGAAAGTAGGTCATGTAATAATATTATGCAGGCCTTAATTTACAGTATTGCATAACCTATGAAGCAACTGCATTTTTCTTGAAGAGATTTCAGTTGAAAGAAAGGTACAGGAAAGAAGCAGAGACCTGCATCACAACTTCAACAGCCACCCCAGAAGTCAGTAGCAGAACCAAGCACATAGCTTATTGTCCTGCCTGCACTGCTTCCCTTCACATTGCACTCATCTGGGCAACCCTAATGGAATAATACATATTAATGGCTCTGTCCGAATCCAGGGCTACATTTTATACTCTTGCAGACAGAATGTAATAGTCTTTTCAATGTAAATACTGCACTTTGATGCACATAACCCATTACTCTGGTAACCTCCACTGCTTTTCAGATTTTCCTGAAAGCAGATTCTCAGATAACCATAAGTGAATTAGGTTCAGGGAAAAGGGCAGAAAACAGCAGCAGCACATCTTGCAGAAGCAAGAAGGATGCTCCGGGGTATAACTGCTTTCCTATTACCTGCATGTTCCCTGCGCTCTGTTTAATACGGGCATTCGTCCCCAACCTACATTTGAGAAAACATTGTAATAAATTAAAGAATATACTTTCCAAAAGACTGGTTAAGCCCTCACAGAAACTTCTACAAATGTTATGTTACAGCACTTTAGCCCCAGTAAACGGGTTGAAGGTCCCAAAGAAAAGCTAGCTCATTTAAACAGAAGGACTACATATGATTGCAGGTGACTCTGGACAAACAATCCAGAAAAGTGTTCTGCCACAACAGTATTCCCTGAAATTAAGGGACGGCTACAGAATTAAGCATTGACTGAAATGCTTTGCTAGGTGGAACAATAGCTAAAGAATTATATATATTCAATTAAAAAAAAAAAAAATCCCCCACACTGTCAATCTTTTTCACTTCGAGAAGCATTTGTAAGTAGACCAACAGACTCCAATTCTTGACTTTCTGCCAAATAGCTTTTGCAGTATGTTTCTCTCCTAAAAAGTTATCTCTGAAGGTTAAAACAAGCTTGACAATAATAGTCAGATGGCATTTATCTGCACAACAAACTCAGTTACAAACCATCAATATTTATTAGATATAAATTTCAAGCCCTCTTGCAAGTTACAAGAAGTTATAGAAATTAATCTTGCTCAAGACACTCATCAACGTATTTTCTAAGTTTAACATCATTAAAACAGCATTCATGAAGTACCCCTCGTAGTCAGCAGCTGTTTGCACTTCGCTTTCTGCAACTTAATCTTATATTTGGCCAAGATAACAAAATTAATATTCTAGCTTCCTTTCTCTTCTCACACTTAAGCTCCAAGGCAAAACTATGTCAAGTTAAAAAATGTAAATAATCATTTATTACTAACATGTAGAACTGGCACAGATCAGATAAAAACAAAGCATTTGCAGTGTAAAACGCACTGGAGGTTTTACAACAAGTTTGGAAAGGGATTTCAATTATAATTTAAACCTTTGGATCTTCCAAAGGACAGCTGCACAAATATTTGAGAAAAACTAAAGGACGTGGTACCTTTAGAAAGAAAGAACAAATTTTTATATAGTGCTCTTTAAAACTTCAACGTTGAATTGTACAGTGATCTGATATTTTCATCAGTAATTAAGTCACTACAGGAAGAACGTAGAGACGCAGACCAAATTCCCTGACTCCCCTTAAGCCCAAAGCGAGACAGCATGATATACTTGACAAATTTCTGCTCTGCTCCTCAAATACTTAAGCCATCAAAGATATTCCTATACCAACCTCCTGTTAGGAGGCTGCAATAAAAGCAAGACAGCAGAACACCTGAGGGATTTCAGAGTTTAATTCAACAGCTGATGATATTTAAGCATATGGTCAGTGTAAGCACTTTCCTGAATAAGGACAAAATTAACATGTGCTTGACTGAACTTGAGCTCGAACAGACTTAAAATTTGACTCACAACTGGCTGAATTAATAGTCACACAAAACAGACTTGAATACACTCCAGCTATTTCTACATACTCAGTTTTTAGAGAAAGCAAAACACTCTGTCCTGTCTTTTTACAGGTAGCCATCAACATTCACCGGTTACACCCTACTGATTTAATGTAAAAATGTTTTTGAAGAGAAGCACACACTCCTCTTCAAGACGATTCAATATGGAGGATTTATCTCCAAGCAAATGCCTCAGAGGTAGCAATACTCACTTCATTCTTCCCACCCAAAACTGCAATCTGTGAGATGCTTCTTCTACAGGAAATAAATCCAAGCAACCAACTAAATTATTCTAAGCAGTTTTAAGAGAAGTTAGGTAAGCTTTACTTGTGTAATATCATAGTAAACCTTATTAAAAAAATAAATCCTAAACTTTTGCCCAATATATCTTCTGATGCCTGAAACTGCAGCACCCTTAATGCATTCCTCAAAAACTTCTGGAAATGCAGTACAGACATACATACATAGTGTTCTTTTTAAAACACGGCGTATGAAAACGCGCAGCGACTGGAGGGCAGCAGCACCACTGTGCAGTGCCAGTAAGCTCAGTGAAACAACTCAGACACCTCAGAGTTCTCTTCCGCTTATCAAGAATAATCATTTAGTAGTGTTTCTCATTCCTGAAACACCTAGAAAAAAACCTAAAGCTAAGTTCCAAGAACAATGATTAAATTACATTTTCAAAAAAGAAACAAGACAAGAGCAACTTCATCTTATTCCAGCCATTCTCCTTCTTGGAGAAACCTGAAGTTTTAAAAGCTCCATCTCTTTGCTTGTTACTACTTTGTCTTTCCATCTCAAAAAGATACCAAAATCAGTTGTAATCCAAGGCTAATTCAGTCTTTAATTAATTTGGAATCTTAATGGCCCTGATCCTATGTGTTAAAACTAATTTTTATCACGTCGGATGCTTCATGGATGTGTCATGTTCTTGCTGATCTTGATCAGCACTTTTAGCAACATTTTATTATGAGCCGAATAATATGGAGGCAAGAAATTTCAAATATCAGATAATCTTGTGACAATGTACCAGAGAGCAAACAGATGGAAATGAAGCAGCTGAGTTATTCAGAGATGGAAGCCTTCTTCCCAAAAGAAAATCTGTGGGATGATAACCTCCAGTCCTCTCAGAATTCCACTTACAGGTTGGCTTTTACCCTTAGAGAGGGAGAGAAGTAGCCATCAACACAAAACTGTTCACTCAACACAAAACTGTTCACTTTAACAGCTTTTCTTAGATGCTGCACTTGAGAACTACACAAAGTAAAACACAACGGAGAACCTCTTTACTCTTATACCTGGTTTCTAATCAATGGCAGTTTACAGAATAGCACAGGTAGATTAAAAGAGCATGAAATAAATGTTCTGTTGGTTTTCTTGACACGATAGTCTGTTGCGGCTGTCTCACTGGTAGAAAATGCGCTCAACCCCATGGGATGCAAAATTTTGTATTGACATTATATACTTTCATCTTCTGTCATCAGCAACTACATGAAAAGCAGCTTCAAATTTATGCTAGTCTGAGCAATTTGACTTGGATACACTTTAAGGTGTAAGGATGTTCCCAACTGATTGGTATTATCTCAGCATAGCAGTGGGTCAGTGCAGCGGCAAACCACTTTGCCTATGAAGAAAAGTTTATTCCCAATACGAAGCCAGCCGAACAGCCACATGTTACCCAGTCCCGTTACAAAACCACTACAAGGCTCGGCACCACACGCAGTATTTCCAGGAAGGAAGCCAGACATATACCAATATGGATACAAGTAACCAGATGAAGGACCACAGGCCCAGGCAGTAGATACATGTTCTGCATCACCCCTCAATTAGACCTACCTCAAATGGGCGATGTTCATCCCATCCTTCATAACACGGAATGAGAAACTGAAACCTGGATATAACCATTACAACTGAGGGTAGAAACCTGGGCTCCTGTTTGCTTCTCTGCCCTGTCACACCTTGAAAACATTCACTTTGAGTATTGTACAGGCCAGAGATTTGACTGACAGATTTTATCTCCACTGAAATTATCGTGCCATGCTGAGGCATAATTTCACATGGCCTGGGTCTACACCTCTGCAACAGACTGTATGCGATGACTTTCTGCATATGTTCTAACCAAATAATTCACTTTATAAGAATGGTTCCAACAACTTCTACAAAAGGAAAGCGAGATGACAAGCACATATACTCAGTCCAAGCTGAATTTGTTATTATGAACTGGACTTCATGCTTTCTTTCATGTAACACTCAGCCAGCGGTACGGTTTTATAAGGTGCTGGAGGAATGTATTTCCTGTTGTCTGAAACACATCACTTCTAGAGCACATGAACGACAGTTTGTGTCGAGTTTCTACAGTAAACTAAGAGGGCTGTCAAGTTTGATGGCATATTAGTTTGTCACTTTTAACAGGCAAAGCTGTGTGAGCAGATTAGACAATGCTACATAATTTAATAATTTTATCATCTATTCTTCTTGACATTACACCAGCTATTCATCCTGATTTCGTCTGCCTGTGAGACCATGTGCCAGATGCAAAGCCTTTTTACTAAAATGAGGATTGTCTACCCATACACAAACACCATTGTTTAACCCATAAAAGGCAAGCTTGGCTTTCAACATCAAAAAAAAAACCAAAACAAAAAAACCCTCCGATTTTAATTCCTGGAAACTCACACGTACAGATTCAGAGCAGCTCTTCTAAGGGGTTAATGCGGAATGAGATCCATTTAGGCAATCATACTCACATTAAAATATATGACATGTACTTACAGACCTTTAATCAAATTCAGGGAAGCAAAGCCTTTAACACTGACCCTCTGCAGGGGATGAAGTATAGAGAGAAATTGAAAGGTAGAGAGAAAGAAAAAGAGGAAAAAAAATAAAAATAATACCATGCCAGAAAGCCTCTGACAGTCGTTTTAAGAAAATAAAATAAGTAGATGGTATCAGAAGTACCATATATATACACACACATCTATATATGTGTCCAGTTATCCAAAAAAGATAGTTACCAATGAGAAGAACAAGGGGAGGCATCTACATTTAAACCAACAATGGTATCTAAAAAGCAAGTAGCCAGTCAGCCACATGCACATATTTGCAAGTAAAGTTTGGGCTCGCATTGTAGTTTTCTTTCTAAACACAGCTCCCAGTTCCAGGGCTCCAAGGAAAATGGGAACACATAAGTTTAGGACCATAGGAGGAGTTAAAGACACACTGACTAAACTAGTTACAACTGGAATTAAAATCTTCCCAGGAAATACTGTTTCCAGAATCCTTTACTTTGCATATTACTCATTTCAAACTGCAGAAGGGATAAAAATCAAAATCTTTTCAACTACTTCTCATGCACTTGGCCTATAATCTAGGAAAGAAACAACTTTAGTAGTCAAATATCACTATTTTTATAAAATACCTGGAGGAAAAAATAAATAAATAAATCTTGTGGATGGGGAGAAGGGGGGCTTTTTTTGGCCATGGGCCACAATCCACCATTTTATGCTGTTGTGGGATGCTGAGCACCAATTTGCACTGCAAATTCCTGGGACAGATAAATTACAAGAGCATTCGAGGTATTCAACCTATGGCTTACAGGTGCAGCAACTCCTGTCAGTGCTGAGAACCGAATCCCCCGTTGGTCCTGCCCAAAACCACTAGTGTGCCTTAATGGTCTTAAGCATTCACAACCTACAGGACCACCACTAAGCTACAACTGGCATCAGTAAACCAGCAGGCACATTACTTTGCCTTCCCTGCAGGTGTTCAGAAATAAAAATTGCTTTTGTACAGGTGCAAGCAATCCCAAGGGGGCAAAATGGGCCAAAGACTTTTGCTCAAACTTTTGCCAGTTGACCACAGCTCAAAGAATCATCATAGCTAAGATGGCAGCAAATCCAGGAATGCGGATAAGGCATTAGCCGGCTCCAAACCACTGAAAAAGAGCTAGGTTACACTGAAAGATTCTCCTTTAAGTCTGATATCTGCCTCCAGAGAATCAGCCAATCAATTTTTTTACGGGAATTTCTTTTAACTAAACTCCTGTAATATATTTTATGCAGGATTACATTACTAATACTTTCCATAGGATTTCAGGCATAAGAAGTACCAGTTACATGCTCCCTGGAAGAATGTGTGGAGGTAGGACAACAAAGAAATCATTATGCTTTAGATGTGTACATATAAAGCATCTGCACACTCACTTTTTTCATGTCAAAAATCTAAACAAGAAAAACGTTTTCCCCCAAAGTTTGCTGAGATCAGAAATTACCAACTCCATGCAAGGGGGCATGCCCTCCCCTGCAATAGCGCAGCTCAAAGTGCACACATTTGTCCTACGCTGCTTGCAGTTACAGCTGGGAAACTATTTCAGCCAACCTTGGCCCAGAGCCACCCAAAGCTATTGCTAATTCAATGCAAAGTCACAAACTTATCCCTATAATGGGCAAGGGCTTGCTTTGTGTTTCTGGAGACCTCATTTTATCGTAAGAGCATGAAGAGAGAAGAACTCACACCTCAACTTGGTGAACGTGTAAATCAGTGCAGCCCATGACGAAAGCCTGTGTTCCTCACAAGGCAGAAGTGGATGGTGTTCAAATTCAAATGTCCTTATCAGTATTTACGCTTAGCAAACTAGACTGTTTATTTTTCCTTTATGTTGCAGATATTTGTGCCGCTTTCCAGCTGTTTATGTGATTCTGACCTAAATCATCGTTGACAGGGATTTGCAACATACCCATTTGATCTTTTCAAGTAACTGCTCTAGGTCTAGAAAGTCTTTAAATGCGTTAATTTAAGATATGGAGAAAACTTGATTTACTAAGCAGTGTAAAATACAAACATGAAAAAACAGAGTCAGAAGGACTAGAAAAGCCACTTGACTGGTTTTCCCTGATGCCTCCCCAGTACAGGTTGTTAATTGGGATACTGAACAACTGCCTTGCTGTTGTAGTCGTGCAAGTTCCTTGATGACTAGTTCTGCTTCCAGTTTCCATCAGAAGTATTATCATGGCTAATAAATTACTGACGGTATAATAGCCAATTACTGCATTACATTTCTGATGTGAAGCCACCATATACAGAACAAGGTATTTTAAAAAGTGAAGTTGGCTGTTCTTTTAAACCCTGCCTATTACTAAACATTAAAAAGGTGCAGTTATCATTTCAGCCACCAACCACCAGAAACTGCAAGGAAGACCACATATGTAGTTAGCATAAGAGACAGAAGTGACAGAAATTGATAAAAACTTCATCACACTGCTGACACCCCATATATCAAAGCCCTAAATCTCATTCTCTGCTTGCCTCCAATTTCCATCAAAGCCTGCCAGCTGCACATTTATTGAGAAGTTTGTGATCTGACAGCCACTGTATTACCAACATTAATGATGCATCAGTCTCTAGAATTACTGGGGAAACAGTCCAATTGATTTTATTATTATACAGAGTTCCTCACATTTCATTTCAGGCAGCTTCCTACCACAAATTTTAGCAATAACTAAAAATGCTACACAAAACACTAGGGTGAAACATGGTTACCACAGCTTCATGACACTCAGTTCTCCCTCCAGGAGGGCTCCAAATCATTCAGATACCACTGTGCAATCCATGAGTTATTGGCCCATAATTAAAAGGGCTTACACATTATGATGCAATAAGCAGTGCACCAGTAATACTCACTAATTTGGCCAAGAAAGCTACAAACAGACACATGATGTCTTCAGCTCCCCCAAAAAAGCAGTTTTCCCAAAGTCTTAGAAATCTGTACTATTGACACTTGATAAAAATCCGCCAGAGGCAGGGAGAAGATAACTTCAAAATATCTTGCCATATAGACTGAAATTGTTTCCACAGGTACCATAAAAAACAAGTACACATTTTCTTTGCAGCAAATAGCCCACTTTAGTCTGTCCTTTTCATCCTAGGAGGCTTTCTTCACTTAAAAAAAACCAAACAAATGACTATCACAGGTACTAAAAATATGCAACAATGCAATACAACAATGCAATACAACAAATCAAGCTCGTAGAGGCTTTTCTGAATCATAACTAATTATTTTAAATACATATGGAAGCTGAAATTTCCAATATCAGTTTGGAAAGGATCTCATGAAACATCCAGCATCAATTCCCAGAAGTCCCCAAACTTACTATATCTTTTTTTTTTTTTTTTTCCTTTCAGCAGACTTCACAACAATACCTAACAGAGAATAATTTTCCTGTCACTTTTTAGGTTCAAAAAAGAAACAAATAAATGCTGTCACGGTTTTAAGAAAAGTCATTTTAGTGCTCCATCTCACCAAAAAACAAACAAAAAAAGCAAGAGAGAAATAGTTTTAATACAGTTTTCCTTCTCTAATTTTTATCTCGTAACTTCAGCTTTTCCAAATGTCATAAACAAAATATTTTCAAGCACTTGTATTAAGTGTTTTACTCACTTATTTTGATAGACAAGGTCTGCAACATAGCGACAAGAGGAATACATCAGATGGAACAAATAAGAACTGCTGCAGAAGTAGAATGAGATCCTTTCCCATTTACCTTTTTCTTCTTTTACTTGACAGCAGCAATTTAGTCCTTTTGAGCTTTGTAAGAAATGAATTTCAGTTATTAGAGGAGAGAGATTTTCAAACGAATCAATATGAATGCCTTAAAAAACCTGCTACAGTAGGAAGTACTGTATCTGCCTCTACAGAAACTCCTTGCTAACTCCACAGCAAGTCTCGAATGACAGAAGAAAAAAAAAAAGCTGGAGAAAAAAAAAGCTAATCACTAGGTGAACCCATGGAGAGTAGCAAGCTGCTTCCAGATGTGTAATGCAGCCCAGACCTTACACAAATAAGTGGTAGGAAATCCTGCTCCATTTTTCTTACTCATTTTCTTGTAGTCTACTGTTTAGAGGCATGCAACATATTCATCTTTGAGGAACATACATGAAGTTGGCTTCGCCTGAATCCTACTCCCAGGCTCTGCTCCCCAAGCAAAGAGCAAACATACCTGGACAGAAGAATTTCCCAAATTAGTTACACGATCAATTAAAACGGACCCCAGTCTTAACCGTGCACTAATTCACAAGTGCAGAGGCAGAGCCCTACTCCAGACTGCCCATCTGATGTGTGCCGGCGGGACAGTTCACCTGCTATTAATCCCTTACAGATCACAGCCTGCAAACGCAAAGGGCAAACAAAACAGGTCCTGGTTCACTTCAGT
>NW_010312983.1:83379-85520 GCF_000700745.2 Antrostomus carolinensis
CAAACAGGAGCAGATATGTCAGAGGAAGGGGCAGAGCAGACCAGCCCTTCTGAGCAGGAAATCAAACAGACAAGCCCAAAGCAGGAGGTTTAGTGTCAAGTGGAGTTTTTTTGGTTGTTGCTGTGTTTTGGGTTTTTTTTTTTTCTTAAACACTATCTAGTGATCCACTTAAACATGTATAAAACTTTTACCCATACCTTTATCTGACATCAAAGGTAATAGGCACTTAGTTAGCATTCCCTTTTAGGGTATTCAAAAGAACAAGCAAACCAGGCAGGAAAACACAATTAGTTTGAGGAAGCAGAACTTTCCAAGTATCTTGCTGATGGCAATGAGCATATATTTAAATATTCACAGAAAGTTTAGAGGACAGTCACAACCAAACCTTTTTTACTTCAGTGGCACAGCTTACATTTACAACACTCACGTTAATAAAACCAAAACACCACAATCATTATTTGGCAACACGTGTAACAGACTCAATGCAGGCAACTCTAATAGGGAATTTATTAACTTGGGAATAAACAGTTCCTATAATTAGTTACCAGAAAATATTCAACAGGCATTTACAGGTTTATTTTTGAATCACTAAGTACAATTCTAGGCACTAAGGCTGAATACCTTGCAGGGAGAGGGGGGGCGGGGGGGGGGGAACACACACGACAAAAAACTTGAACTACCATCAATTACTCCATTATTCCCTAGATCAAGAACCATGTGACACTTACACTGTTTATTTGCACACACAGCCGGTCCTGTTTGTTAGAAAGCTGTTTTCCAACAGGCAAGTTGATGGCTTCTGAAGGTCAAACACTAGCATGAGCAAGCTGATAAAAATCACGTTTAACTGGGACTTTTATCTCTCTCATACAGCTGGCGTAGATGCAGGCAGTCATACTGCTATTAATGTTTCAGATTATTAGAAAGACTGCTTAAGTGGAAAGTACTTAATATTCATAAAGTCTCTTTAGCATCTGATTAGGTCCTTCCCCTTCCTCTGCCTCATGCTTCATTTATTACATTTTTACCTGGGCAAAAAAATGCAACTATGAAACCACCTTTATTTTGCATTTAGCAGACACTAAGCATTGTTAAATAGAAAGGGATTTCTGTCCTTTTGGAAGATGGAAAGGACATTGATTAAGCAGAGAAACATACCCAGGTTTTCAACTTAAACCAACAAACACTTTTAACAAAGTACATTGACTTATGGTAAAAGCAAGTTCCACTAACGTAATCTGGTACGATAAGCCATTATTACATATTATTATACTAATAATTAGGCTCCTGGGAACAGGCAGGAAGTACATACTAATGGAAGATGGGCCCTGGGAGACTGCACCGACCAACGGCGGCCCTAGACCCTGCGCCCTCAAAGCAAGGGTTCATGACTACCGCACGCAGATTACGTGATGTCAAATAAATCATACCTTATGCCAAATAAATCCCTGGGGAGAAATGAGGATAGGAAAAACCCATGCCTAACAATGAAGGCCATGATTTGAGTAGCATGTGACAGCATCATGAATTTTATTATCATAGTTCATGCAGTTTTTTGAGAGCTTGGTAAATGCATAAATATCAAAAGTATTATTTCCTAAAAAAACTTGTTCCATCAAAACTACTCCTTAAACTGTGCCTCTAGTAGGCCCCTGGACAAAAATGGACCCATCTGTAAGTGAAAACCACAACCCTGAGCTGCGTCCCGTCACACATCCCTTAGAACCTCTAGGTTTTCCCGATGCTGAAGCTTACAGGCTCCTGCTGTTTCACTTCACAAGGCAAGCGCAGGGCTGTTGGCACCCGCGGGCTGAGGCGCCCTGAGCACCCCACAAACATCGGCGGCCTGGCTCACCGCTGCCAGCTGAGTGCGAGAGCGAGGCTGGGCCAGGGCAGGGCCTTGGGGGGCCCAGCAGCCTGCGCCTCAGGAAAGCACAGCTTTCCTCCTCGGTGTGCACGCTCACGGGCCCAATTCTGACCACTGCATATGGCACCTGATCCTCCCACACGACTTTTTTAATTACCTCTGTTGCTCTTGCTCCAGAGGCACCGCAGGGAGCTTCGTGCCCTGGCCACACGGCTCAGAGGGCTGTGGGGTGGCCTGGGGCACAGGCAGGGGGGCCCCGGGGGGCAGAAGCCAT
>NW_010312983.1:85634-107659 GCF_000700745.2 Antrostomus carolinensis
AAAAAAAAAAAAAAAAAAAAAAAAGAGAGAAGTAGCACTAAGTTCATCTCCTTGGTGGTAATAAATAAGGCCTAAGCATGGAGGCAAAGTTAACCACAATCCTGGGACTCGATCCAAGTCTCCCATGACAATAGGAAAACATTAGAACTATAACATTCAAAATATTATTTAACTTTTAAAGTCTTAGCGCAGTTCAAAGTCTCCTTTGTGGAACAGTGCTTTTGAAAATGTCGGTTGCCTTCCAGAGACCATTTCCTCCTAATCAGGCCTGGCGTTATTTAAATAGCGAGGAATACCAGCAACAGGAATCGCTTGGCTGAGCCAGCGAGGGGGAAAATCCTTAAAATGACTGCAGAATTCTTAAAAGCTGGTAAAAGGCCTAATCCTATATAATGATTTACAAAGTGACAAGTAAAATAGATTTACTGCGACAGTTTGAAAGGAGACCAACATAAATAAAATTACCGCTCACGTGGTCGTAGCCTCCCCACCAGCCCCTCGGTGTCGGCAGCACCAACAACAGGAGCCCTCCACCGACCTGTGTTGGTTTTTTCCCCATCTAACCAGGCCACCCCCTCACAGCCAACACCACAGGAAAAAAACAACCAAGCAACTTAAAAACCAAATTACTTGCTCCAAAATCAGAAATTTTTTGCAAGCGCCCAGTTTGATTGATTACCAGCGCAGCAATTCACATGTAACACCTCTTTGTATGGTAATCCCAAATTTAATAAAAATTTTTAAAAAAGGACAACCAATTCTCCTTCTCTCTCCCCACACAAACAACAACAAAAAACTTATACCCAAGAGCTTTGAGCTTTGTTTTTATTCATTAAGTTCCTGACTGCATTACCACAGCTGCAGTACGCAGAGCACGGTGCCAAGTATTTGCAGACCAAGCACGCTAAACATTTCTCTGGCCAGTAAGCGTGATGTGGGTCAGGAAGGCCTGGTACTACTTATTTATGGGGTTTTTGACATACAGAAGACGTATAGCCACGTTTAACCATTTCTTCTCTGAAGGGCAGCCAAGGCAGCAGCAGGGCGGCCGGCCCCTGTATCCCCCCTGCACCAGGCCCCCCACTGCTATGCAGTGGTCTGCACAGCATGATCACACTGGTGTCGAGGGGTGAGCTCTCCTCTGCTGAAGCGAAGCCATTCAGCTTCCAGCTGCACAGCAAAAAGCACCCAAGCGCGCTGGCGAGGGACCAGCTGCTCTTCCCTGCCTCCACAGCACCAGGCAGCTGCGTCGTTGCCGCCACTGCGCACAGGTCCCCCAAAATCAGCCCGCACCATGCCCTCCACATCCCCCCCACCCCGCTTTTGCATCGTGTGAACTCAGGGAAAAACTCCCCCTGAAATGGAGACATCCTCCTCCTGGATGTTAGGTTACTTTATACCGCTTCGCTTGGTGCCTCCTTGCAGTCAGTGTCGAGCATCTCCTTCCGCAATGTGAAATTACTGAATAAACATGATGAATACCCCCTCCCCACAAGAGCCATGCCAAAGACCGTAAGCAGGTCATTAACTGCCAAGGTCATCTTGTTTGTGAAAAAGAAAGGAAAACATTACCATTAAGACTCTAATAGGGTAAAACAGCAGTGACAGCAACAAGGAAACATAAGCTTAATGCTTCCTTTAACCCTCTATTAAGAACACATTCGAAGTCATCTGATTCAACCATATGACTCTGCAAATTACCATTCATTGAGAAGGTTTTGGGTAGATTCAGCCCAATATCACACTTGCACCACACATGTACCCCAAGATTTTGTGCAGAACCTATTGTTAAACCTCATCTCCGAGCGGGAAAACAATGAATTAATCTAGCATTTCAAAATTTGTCACCAGGACAGCCACTCATCCTCATGCCATCAGCTTTCAGGGCACTCCATTGCATCTTTGAAAGTGAAAAACAAAAAAACCAAACCAAAACAAAAAAGCCCGGGTGCAGCAGCAACATCCCTGTCTATCCCCAACAGACTCCCCAGCCCCCCCTTTCCTGCAGGGAGTATATAAATTTTTCTCCATCTGAGTCTTAACTACCGTTTGTCCACAAACTTGTAAAAGACACTAAGAAATGCCTAATGAGACACTGATCTGGCATCCAAATGTTCTCCCCTATCCATTTCCCCAGTGGGCCGTTGCCTCAGTAGCACACGTGTTGAGGCTGTAATTTGTTTGCCAGGTCTCCAAGGAAGGAAGGAAGGAAAGTGGGCGGGTGGGTGAGAGCTGCAGTCAGCATAACATCAGCACATGGCTGGCTTGTGCATGTTTTCAGTCACTCACTACTAAGAGAATATATACGTATACACACACACACAAAAATACTGTGAAAGCCCAAACGAAGACAGCAGGTTGCAAGGATAACATCACTTCCTTCGCACCAGGAGCTAATAAAATAAGAGAAAACGACAGCTCTCAAGAGAAAGACTGATATATGCTGCGCTTTTGAGACCCTAAAAAAATGCAAGCCTTCCAAATTCCAGGTAGTCCAACACCTGTACTTCCAGGGACTTCACAAATTACTTACCTCACAGTAGCACTGTCAAACTAGCTTCTACACAAAAAATGGGGAAGTCCAGGCAAGAGACAGAAGATTGCATAATTAACCCCATTTTATTACTGGGACGCGCAGGCACTCGGAGTCTAAGCAATCTGTTCAAAGTTACTTGAGAAGTCTGGAGGGGAAGAATTAGCTGAATCAGACAACCACAGCCTGAGTTCAGTGACCCAAAGCCAAGCCTCCTGCCCTCTAACTGAACACTTAACTCTTCCCAGAGAGAGCCCGAACATGTAGACAAAAGACTCCCGCAGGTCAGTAAACCAGCTGTTACCTTGCCTGCTGCTGCTGGGAAGAGTTACACATGCAGCTGGTTTTGCATTCTCTGAATGCATCTTGTTGCAGCATGGGACCCTGCACTATTTAAAAAAAAAAACCCCAAACCAACCCACAGTATTTTTGTAAGTACTTTTAGTATTTTAAAAACCTGAAATAGGTTCCAGACTGCAAATATTTACACACATTCTTAACTTTACATGTAAGGAGTTCAACTAAGTTTAAAAACCCATTTTTATGTCTGACCTTAACTATGTACATAAATATTTACCGGTTTGTGACTTCAATTTTCCTCCCCTGTGCTCAGTACATCACCTGGTTCTTGAGTGGCTGAGGTCAATGAAGCAAGCTGCTTTCTCAGTTTCACGCATTATCCCTATCCTGCGTTGCCTGGCTTGCAAACAGAGGAGCAGCAACATGGAAATCCAAAACCTAAAACCCCAAGCTGCTTTTAAGTGGTTAGCGTTCTGCAAAAACATTGTCAGAGACTGAAACTTGAATAACTACATATTTTGAAATCTCACACAGATTAATTTGAGCAGGGTACTAAATGGACGCTGTGAACCCATTTCACTCTTTTCTTACAAAAAAAAAACTTACATAGAGTTACTTACATAGGAGCTAGCAACGAGGCAGCTCATGTGCCTCAGTGGTGACTTCCCCGATGCGCACATGGAAAACTCTTGCCCTCCACAGGAAGGGGGTTGAAATGAGTTTCAGGATTGGGAAAACAAACAAATAAACAACAACAAAAAAACCCATACTAAAACTTTTTGATAGTTTACTCTACATTTTATTCACAATGATTAAAACTTGGAAAGATACAAAAGAAGTTTTGGGAGCATGAGCAGCAGCACTGCCTTCCCAGATCCCCAGAGCAGGGCACAGCACTTTTGCTCCAAGGAAGCAGGGCTGAGCCTGCTCTTTGCCTTCCCACCGACTTGTGGAATACAGAGGGGAAAAAGGAAAAAAGAAAAAAAAAATAAAATTGGCTGTACACAGCTCAACTTTCCAGTTGTTAAATATCATACTTTCTAGACTCTTCTTTCTTCAGTATCAGTCATGAGAAACATTTAAAAATAGTAAGTTAATTATTTTAATATGAATTAATATGAATGTTACTTTTAGAGGTTTATGTGTTTGATGGTGCTTGTGCTTAGCTAATTTTAACTATTTCCTCCCATAGACGAGCTCATCTGACAGTTTCCTCTGTTCTGTAGAGCCTTTGTTAGTGAAATAGGACAGAAAAAAAATTTAAATGCTTTAAAGTGTATGCATTCTGGCTTGAAAACCACAAAGCCTGGCAGAGTGATTCACCAACAGTCAAAATCCGCCAAACAGTTTTCTCTTTAAAAGAAAAGTCAGTATTTATTTTGTGCTTCAATATAAATAATCTTCTGTAACTTTTTATTAATTTGTAATACAGTGAAGTCTCACTATTAATTTCTGAAATCTGTACAGTTCTTGAGGCTACCAGAATACAGAATGTAGCCCAAATTTCCCTAACATGACATTAATGGATGCAAAGAATCTCTCGCTTTAGATAAGGCTAGAGAAGGAAAATCAAATGTCTGTATACAAATAGATTTCAATAATATGCTATGAGAGTTTAATGTATTAATGAAAAGGATTTTAAACAACATAACTCACTAAACTCAGTGCTGCTCAACAGATAGAGTTACAAAATATCACAATGAATATTAATGGCAGAGGCTTATGGTATGTAACTCTTACTATCCTGACACACAGAAAGATTTCAGTCTGGTGATTTGCTCAGAATATAATTAAAAGTACCAATCACGAAAGGAAAAAGAAAAACCTGCAAAAATGAATCTGGGCCCTTGATTTTTAGAAATAGCCTATAAACTTGAAAAACTTCAAAATATTTGGAGATTTTTGGATGCCTCACTTCATATTACTTGAAAATGTCAAATTTTCAGAAATGGCATGCATTGCACTTCATGGAATAAGTGCCTGTTTCAAGCATTTTCGAGAATCAGTTGTATTATAAAAATAAGCATTTTTCAAGAATTCCGTCTTTATAGATAAAAAAATTCTGATAGAAAATAAAGGCAAGACGTGAGGATATTCACAATTTCTGTTTTCAACGAGAAATCATTTTATTTTTTGAGATCTGAGAATAATTTTTATTTTATAAAAATTCTAAAAAGTAACTGGAGCTATTAAAATCTATTTTACAATAAAGATTGGCAGGACAGAACATCTGCATACAAAGTTAGCATCTGTATTCCAATTTGAACATGATTTTCTTAACAAAAATTGTTATGCTGTGTTGTACCCGAAACAGCAATCTATTCAAGACAAGGACAAAGCCTAGACCCAGGTCACCTGTATGTGTACGTACTTGTTAGCTTCAGGTATTATGAATGTTTCAGGAGAATACTTCACCAAGATTCCTTAAAGCATCCACAGTTAGATGCACACAAATAACTGACCAGTTTAAGGTTCTCATTTGCTTTCATTTAGGGAAATTTTCTCCAAAAGCTTAAGATTACTGTTTTATGCATTTGTGTTCAACAGGTCTGTGGCACCTCATCTGCCTATGGCATAAAGAGAGAAAACACCCTTTAATAACTAACATGTGCCAAATAATCAGAGAGGACATTTAATGCCCTAGGACTGTGAAGCACCCCACAGATACAACTCAACTACACCCACAAGCCAGCCAGAGCGACTTATTCTACAGCCCCCAAGGCAACACGGCCACTTGCAGGCTGGTCCGTTAGCTCAAGCCCCCACACTTCGAGCTACAGAACAACACTAAAAGCGGAGAGCAAAGAAATACAGCATACCACGATCCTTAGGGAACACAAGGAAAAATACTTTAAAATCACAACCGGCATTTAGACAACACGCTTAGTTTAATAATAAGTGTTATTTGTATTTTTGTGGTGCCCAGGATGCTCCAGCCATCAACCTGGGCTCCCATCACACCACACACCGCACAACATGCGAAAGGCACCATTTCAGTGCAGCTCCTTCTGCAGCGCTTCAGCCCCCAAACGCAGCTCTAAAGCTGCAAAAATTGAGCAGGGAGCAGGAGAAGCACAGAGCCGGAGGCTGCTGCCAGCTGGCTTTAGCTGAGGCGACAGCCCCTGGAAAGGAGCTGCCTGCACTGGCCCACCTGCCCTGCACGGGCACCAAGAAGAGGTCACCCACCAGCCGCTGGTTCCTCGCAGGCAGGGTGGGAAGAGCAGATGCAAGCAGGAATACTTCAGCACTGCCAACTGCAGTCTAGCTTCCCCTTCCAGGCTTTAGCCTTCGACCTGTGCACTTTATGACAATACATTGCAGCTTTTTCCACCACAGATGGGTGTGCTAGAGGTATCCTCTAGCCACACCAGCCATATAGGGGAGGATGGGTTTCAAGCTTAGCACTATCTCCTGCCAGATTACACAGTGAAAAGTTCCCATGACCCAGTTTGACAGAAAAGGAAATAATCCAATTTCACTTGAAAAGGGGAAAAAAAACCAACAACCCAACACGTCCCTTAAGATCCACATTAGGGCTTCCAGTCTGTGGAAACCAATCACCTTCTGCAAACATCTGTAAGAGCCACACAGCAGTGGTGTGCTTCATCCAAACCAGCGGAACCAACCAGTGGGATGTACCACAGCTGGTTTCAGTGCCAGCTCACACACTATCCCCACCTTGCAGGAGGTATCAGGCAGCTTTAAATGGCTCCCCAGCAATCCCAAACTACCCATCCCAACCCTAGTAGAGCACCAGGCAGCACTGAAACAAGGATGCTCTCTAACAGCCCAGCCAGGCATGGAGAGGCACAAGGCTGCTGGGGGACTACTCTCTGTGGTGGGCAGCCCTGGCCCTGCCACATTTCCTGGGCATCCTCAACTGCAAACCAACAATGCAGCTGGAGACAGAGTGCTTCCAGCATCACTTCATTTCTCCAGGTCATAGCAGACGCCTCCAGCCTCCCGAACTCATATACCTGATGAAGGGCTTTAGGCAGGAAACAGCTGGAGTGAAGCGCGGGCACAGTCCTGCAGAGCTAAGCTCTCTTCGTTTGGTTCTTGTTTTCAGGCTCCTGACCAGTTCCAGGGGCTGTACCAAAGGACAATAAGTGGTGCCCAATGTAGGGAAGGTTACATGGAATTTATGTCTTAATGTAGTGAGAATTACCTGCCCCCAGCAACAGATGCTCTGGTACTAATAGGAAAACAAGTTTATGCAAATCAAAATGTTGTGGTTTTAATCACTTGATCCAATCTATTTACGAGCTGGGTTTATTATTTTCTGCTAATTGTGAGGTTGTAGATCCACCTGACCTTCCTAGGCAGGAGTGTCAGTTAAAGCAATCTTTCCCAGCTCCACACCTGCCACGCAGCTCGGCTTCCCAGTCCTCTGCTGCTGCCCACATGGTGCTAGCATGGCCATTTGTACAGCCACACAGGGAAGCAGCCTGGGGAACCAATCCAAGGGGCTGGAGGCAAGAAGGAAGCACCTATACAGAAACACAAAAGGGATTTTTGTTTTCATCTGCATCAGTTCACCAGTCTGATTCATCATGCACCTGCACAAACATCGATGCTAATGCAGCATAAGGGTGGGAATAACATGCAGCAGGGAACAGAGAGGCTTAAGTAGCCCTGACAGTGCGAAACCACAGCCTGAGGATGGAAACAGGGATTGTCCATCTTTCTCACAGACTAGTGTGTTTATACCGGGCTTCATGGTGCAGCTCCCACAGTATTAACAGTACTGTTTATTCCTGGCCAGGAGAAGTCAGTGAGGAAAATCATAACAGATATGCCTCATACTCAAGCCACCACCCTGTCATAGCATTGGCCCCTCACTCCCATGTCACCCTACCTTTCCCGTTGCCCACCAACCACGTGCTGATGGCATGGCAAGTGTTATCCCAAAGACACATCCCTTCTCGTCGCCTTCTAAAGGAAGAGGCAAGTAATGCAGATTGGATGCAATTGAGAGAGAGGAAAAAAAAAAAAAAAAAAAAGTGTTGCTGGAAAACCAGGCTGTTCTGAGGTGTGTGCAAGTGCTTAAGTGCTTGCTGTTGTTTTGGGGAACTGCAGGGTGGCTGCAGACCCTGGGGGAAGTGTCATAGCCTGAAGCCTGTTGAGCTGAGCCCAGGGAAGGGTCCCAGCCCCGCCACCAGCCTGGCTGGGGTGTTCGAATTGAGACAGAGACCGAGCAGGCACGCAGTCAGTGGTACCAGTCATAGCTAATTCAGCTGAAAATGAGCCTTAACAAGAAAACAAACAACAAAAAGAGACACATATAAGAAAACTAAAAACATTCCCAAAAAACCTAAAAGCCTTTTCTCAATCAGTGACCTAATCCTGCTGCTGTCCAGTGGCAGGGGGGGTATGCATAAATTGGGACCCATAATTATCCCATATTTAAATGATAAAGGACCATTTCTTAGGAATGTTTTACTTGTACAATTTAAGTAAATAGTTTAAAGTACCAGGAAAAGACAACTGCAGCCTAACCATAAGCATAGCATAGCAAAACTGAAAGTATCATCTTAACTTCTAGAGTAGACACTCAAGTACAGCTTTCACCGCAGAGATGGGACACCACTGCCAGGCATACTTCACTGCCACCACACCTACAGGAACAGAAGAAGTAGCAGCGCTTGTTCTGGCTCCTGGTATATCTGAGACCGCTGCATTTTGAACCTGTGTGCTTCCTCCAGGCCAGAGAGCCAGGTGGAGCCCCAAACCGCAGCCAGCCACCCAGCTCCCCGCAGGGAGCCTACTCTGCCATCACAAGCAGCTCACCTACATTAGCAACTTTTCTCCTGTCACAGACAAATTGAAAGCATACAAATTCAAACAGGTAGCCTTCCAAGATCACATATGAAAGCTATGAATGTCTGCCAACCACAGTACCTTTCTGGAGCGTGGCACTGGTCTCAAACTCACCTGCCTAATGAAAGTGGCAGTAACTTCTGGTCATCAAAACTTCTAAACCTTTAATTTATCAAGATTAAAGTCAATTAACGAAAACCCAAGAGATTAAGGTTAAGTTATATATAAAAAGGACTTCAACTTTTTAAAACATATATTCTGTCATGTTATGCTTTTAGCTATAATTACAATATGGGACATGTGTTTGATACTTATTTTTTAGTGTTCAAATAATATTTCAGTTGCTAGCTCTTTGCCATCTGTTTCCTGTCACAGTTTCATTAAAATAGTTTTCATTTCTCTCCCAGTAGAAGAGTAAGATTATTTTCTAGATGACTAGATTGTTATCTCCTTTACTCAAGCAGCATCATTCCAGCTTTTTTCTTCCTAATTTTTTAATGAGGCATAGATACATCCTCCCAGTTCCCCCCAGCAAGACCTAACAAAGCAAACTAGTTTAAAACCAGACAAATACATCCCCTTCTCTCCCCCTGTCAAGAACAGTTCTCCAAAGTCTCTGTGGACTAAATAAAATAACTTGTCAGCTGCAAAAAGCACGGGGATTTTCCTCCCAGAAAGAGAAAACTTACACACTTGAATACACCCTGGATGAAAACCAATGTCCAGAGTACAATTACGCAGCTTACACTGCATAAAACACTTACCATTCCCAGTCAAAATACTAGAGCTCAATGGCTTATACCACCGTGACTACTCGTGCAGGGGAGAAGTCGCCCACATACAAGGAAGAGGTGGTTTCTGAGCAGTTATAGGGAGCAAGCGCAATAATTCTTACCTGGGAAATGCTGTTTGCAGCCGCTCACTGATTTGTCAGCACACACGCTGCTCTCGCCTCATGATTTATGATGCTCTCTCCAGCATTGAGACTTCGATTACTGTCCTCATTTATTGCCTGCAGCTGTCATTCTCACCAACAATTCTACAGTTTGTAGGTGAGGTATCAAAGGTATTTAGTGTGCACCTAGAGATGTAATTTCAATCAAACCTACTCGCAGGCAGTATTTAAATGTTAGAACAACTGCACAGAGTGCAGCAATTAATGTGGACTTGACCAACCAAAATTACAACAGCCAGAAACGTTTACTCATAAACGCCTCAAAAGGATGGGTGTCCAACAGGCCTGTAAACACCTGCTGATTTGTAAATGAAGGTAGAAATAGTACCCATAGATCACAAAGCCTTCCGACAGGTATTTGAATGCACAATAAACATATTAACACAAATTCAGCAATTTCATTTTCTATGTCCAAAATAAGGTGGTAAATCCAGCTATACCTTTCTCACTACGTATTTTTCCCAGCCAGTTATTTTCCCCTTAGACTAGCCAGGTGTTCCAGCATCTCCTAAAAATCTGCTAAATCTGCTCATTTTAGAATAACAGTAGTGGATGGGGAAGTAGATTTGCATCCAATGACTCCACTTTTAGAAGAGCTCAGTGTGTTTTCTATCCATTAAAAATTTGCAAATCAAAAAGTTCTGACCCCCTGCAGTCCTTCCTTAACTTTTTGGGGAGCCACAGGATGCTCAATGCTTTGAAAAACAGGTGAGTGGTGTTACTAAGCACAACTACCAACTGTTCCACCCTGCTTTAAGAGAGGGTGGCCAACAGCCACAGGACCTACCACCACCAAACATGGCATGGAAGTGCAACAGAAAGTAAAAAAGGAGTTCTGCAGCTTAGAGTACACATTAAAGTAGTATTAGGCTTAAGTTCCAGCTCCTTAAGTCAACTGATTATAACAGCATGTCTATTTAACACTAGAAGTGTTTGATTCAGGACAAAACTTGAAAAGATTAACCCTAAGCAAGCCCCAAAAGGCAGATTTTGCAAAAGAACGCAAGATTATTATTATTATTATTTAAAATTATTCTATAAGCCTGGCTTCTGGTGGCCAAATATTTTAAGGCTGGCAATCTTAAATTAGTCTAATCAGTACTCTAAGCACCAAAACCCACTTTCTGTATTATAAGTTCTTTTCGTCAACACCATCCACACTGCACAGCTTGAATACAGCACTCAAGGCAAAAACAATTGTGAATTTACAATCAAAAGGTGGCCTGAAGGCCATCACTGTCATAGTCAAGCTTCATTTATAGTTGAACAGATAGTGTCAAAATATAAACTACAAATTAAACACATAACTCTCTAAGAGGAAAAAACTATAATACATTTTACTCTATCATGATAAAGTACCAAAGAACCTCTGGTGTTTGGAAGTTAATACTTGCAATGCATACAGATATTGATTAACCCTATTATCTCTCCATGTTCCAGTCCCTCCAACCAAGATGATGGGGTCACATCAAGAAAAGTGCGAAGAAGCGAGCAGTCACTAATTGCAAGCCCACATTAAACCATTAGCTGGTGTGCAACAGTCTGCTTTCAGGTTAAGAAACAAAATCTGCTTTTAAATAGAACATTAATTGGAGCACATTTCAGAGTGTGAGAATGTATGACCTTCAAACCACTCCAAGTATGCACTTTAGTAATTTAAATCCACAATATACCATTATATCTTCCCACAACACTTATGAGGAAAATAGGTCTGAATTGGTCATATACACTTCATTAGGAAAAAAAAATCCACCATGCAAAAGCTGAACTTACCTAGGTTTTTATACTTTTTTTTTTTAAATTATTTTTTTATTTCAGCTTTTACTCTACCCCCTGACCACCTTCCTATATGTAACTGCAGAATGCGTATATTTGGGTAGAAGTAACATATGCATAGAGAATACATGCAGTATGTGGTTTACATATGTTGGCTCTGATCATAGAGAAAACATTTTCAGTTTAACTAAGTCTCTCTATTCCTCTGCTGTGAAAAGCCCATCCAAATGGAAAAGCTGGATCCAAATACCTGGCACTCACCTGACATGACTGCAATGCACAGATGTCTCTGAAAGGCAGAGACAAGAGGATCCATTCCTGTTGAAAGCATCCCTCAAATTCCTCACTCCAGTCACTCAGGAATTGGGGAATTTAAAAAAACAAAACAAACAAAACCCTCCACAATCACCACATACAAAAACCCCATACAACCAAAAACCTGAAACTTCCTCCATCAATCATTATCCCATTTTTCTTAATACAAGAGAATATTTTACTGGCAACAGGGGTGTGGGGGAAGACTTGTTCTCATTTTTTCCAAACCCAAGACAGCTGAGAGGACATTTAAACTGTAATTGCTCTTAGATTCAAACACAGATTCACATCCTATCCTCAGATGATGTCTTTAAGATCTGATCAGTCATGCGTATATGTATGGTTCTTCACCGACAAACAACCCAACTCCTCTCCTTGTGCAACTTGCATTACTCACAGGAAAGCCTTGGCAGAAGCAGGCCAACATATGTTAATTACTGGGTTGCATTATAATAGGTCTAACATCTTGTTTCCCATACAGGGTTTTTTTAAAAAAAAAATGGAAAGAACAGTCTCTTTGGATACAAAAGTATGTATTTTTGTATCTCAGGCTAAAAATATTCTACGCTACAAACACAAATAGATCAACTGCCAGAGAATTCCTCCCTCTTTGGTGTTTCTTTGGGGAATTTTATCCTTTAACAAAGAAGCCAGGCAATCTTTAAGAGAGGTTAGCGTATGTGTGTTCATCTTTCATTTCTTACAAGTTATCCTTAAATTGGGTGTAACAGTGAAAAGGGAAGCTTGACTCCCCAGTTTTTTGTTTCTTCTATAAACAGTTCATCAGGTAAAGTTGGCTCCTAGTTCCTACAGCAAAATAAAGCATAAATTCATGCACACTGAGGAGCATGAATATAGTAAAGGTATACTTGAAAATATTTTTTTCATATGACAGGAGATATGTACTATGTTTCTTCATTTTATTATTTAATATGCTGGGATATAGCTACAGCAAGATGCTGGCAACATTACAAGTATTTTTTATTTACATTCCTCATTATTGAGAATGAGGCACTGAGGGCCATAGCTGCAATTTCAGACAAAGGACTAAGACTCTACACTGATGTGCTATTTCTTTTTGGATGATGAAATTTGAAGTTTTAAATCTGAATTTCAAGTCATATGACACTGTAAAACTGCCAGAAACATTAGAAGTTTTGTTAAAATTTTCTAAACACTAGTATTCTAAAAATAGGCACTGGTACAAGACTTTCTTTCACAAAAGGTTTTGCAAAAAGTCCATGCATTGAATAAATAATTTATACATGCATTTAGAATGCAAAACCTTTCAGGGTACCATTTAGTGAAAATGCCATCTCAGGGCTTTTATTTTTTTAAGTTATTAAACAAATCTAATGACACAGTCATCACGCAACCATGACCAGAAACCTACTAGGCATTATCCTTCCCCCCTTCCTTATCCGAGGCTCACTGCGCTGGGTGCTGTGCGGGTCCCTGCTCCCGAAGGCTGGGCGCCAGCCAAGAGGTGCCAGTGAGGAGCAGACAGATGGCGGCCAATAAGGAAACCATCATGCTGTCTTAGTCAACATGGCAGAGCCCGGGCACCATGCAATAGCAGCCTGACTATTGACTACTTTACTCCTCATTTCAGCTCGTTAATATGTTCACCCGCATATGTCTAGTGCTCCCAGCTACAGGGCAAATAGACAGGAGAGCTGTATTAGGTGTACCAGTCCACTGTCGCACAGGGCTTGCGAGGACCCACCACAGCCAAGTGCAGTGCTGAAGCCAGATACCCAAAGGTTACAAAACAGTGCACTAAACCCAGCGTACTAACCACTGCTCAGGGGAAGTGGTTATGCTCTGGGTTAGCTGAAACAAAACATGCCAAACTCTCCAAAATGGATGCTCAACATATCAATCAGCTAACAAAAGGAACTTCAACAGATTAATACTAAATTTCACCTTTTTCAAAAGTCCATTTAGAGACAAAATGACTTGGGTATTTTGCTTAAGGATAAGACAAGCACGGTCCTGAATTTAAGGTGCCTATCTGCTTCCCCCCAAACCAATTCCGCAAACCCAGGCTGTGAATCCTCTATCAGCCTCCATCCACCTCCATTCCCCTGCAGACCCCACACCTCCCAGGTGCCACTCAACAGATTACTTTACAAAGAACAATCTGCCACAAATACAGATAGAATAAAAATGACTGCAAATATTTTCAGAAGCCATTTTAATCAAAAAAGGAGCTGAAATGCTAATCATCTACAGCACTGTCCCTTGCAAAGCCTTCATGGAAAGAGCCACTGCTTCACCCGAGCCCGTGCAGCGCCGAGCACCATCTGGTCTATGCCTCAGGGGGCCTTTCTGCTCTTCCCAACCTGTACTGCTCCAGTTAGTGCCACCGGCAGCAGTGCCCATCACCTCCACACTCCCTGCTGCACAGACAACTTCATGTGAATGCTTTAAAATATTTATCTTGTGCCCTGTTGCTGATTCCTTCTGAAGTATAAACAAGGTCTGAATGGTCTTCCCTCTATTTCTAATTCACATCCAAGGATCATTTGGTGTGCAAGGTTTGGTCTTGAAGGTAAGCATTTATACTGCTCAGAGAAGTCAGTATGGCACCTTTCACACGTAAGCTGTACCTTCGTTAAACACTAGGATTAAGTATTTGTTATTAACAACCATTTCAAAGGTTCCCCAGATTTATTCTGCACTCTGTCACTTGCTGGCCACCAACAGCTGCTGTCATAGTTTTACTTGTCCTTCGGTAAAGAATAACAAGGCCAACTGAAACGTTGACTCCCGAGTTACACATAAACAAGCGGGTGCCCGCTGCAGAGGAAGAACTTTGTTTATCTGGGTTTTGAAGTCCTTTAAATTCCACCTTCCCACACAACTCCCGTCCCCCCGCTGCCGCAGGAGCTGCCACAGAGCCCAGAGCAGCCAGGTCACAGAGCCCCCCCGCTTCTCCTTCCAGCTCCACCCCACAGCAGCAGGGAGGGTAAAAGCCAGGGTCTGAGCAAGGCTGGGCCTTCCCCGAGGGCTCCCAGCAGCAGTGTGAATTGCTGTGACCGAAGTGGGTTCAGAGCAGCACCACAGCCCGAGCAAAGCTGAGGGCAGAGACCAGGAAAGGACACGCCACCTGCACGCTTACATTGTCAAAAAGCTGCAGGAAGAGGACATGAGCCCAAATGTTTTAACTTGCAAGGCTACTTTAACCAAGTCTTAGAAGGATCCACTAGTGACCCAAAATAACTTCTCCTTACATAACATTGTTATGATTTTAATGTGCGAGATGTCAGAGTTTTACAGCGCCAGAAGCCAAAGCTACGCATTCAGCTGGAAAGCCAGCAGGCTCCCATGTCTAATGGTATCAAACTCCAGCTGGACTGCAACCCAATACTTTTTAAAACAGTGATGTAAATTTGGGGAAAAATCTCATACTTGAGGACAGGAAAGATGGAAGTATCATTCCCAAAACAAATTTCTTAAAGAAGGACTAATAGCTGCTTTAAGTCTCACCAGGTGAGACCTATCAAAGTAGATCTCTGAGAAGCAAGAAAGAAAGGACTTGTGAATGGGATGAAGCCAAATACTAGTTTGTAGACAAACAGCCTTGCAAATTCAACACATGTTGAGTTCACATTTTCAGTCCCAGAATTGCTATTCACATTTCCACACGTGTACCCATTGCAACTCAGTGGCTTGATTTTCTATGAAAACGAGAGGACCCACATCTTGGTGGCAAGGTGGCACTTCATGGTTTTGTACAACACCCGAAGGACAGTGCATTGAATGTGCGGATAGTCAGGATCCCAAGAGCATTCGCAAGACAACAATTCACTGGCCTGGAGTCTTTTTAGAACAAGCATTCCAGTCTTTAAAAAAATATTGTTTAATCCAATGTAAAGTGAATCAACCTGTGCTAAGTGAAGGAGGGAAGAAAAGCTTTCTTTGAAAAGGCTTGGGGGAAGCACTGGGTTGCTGTAAGGGAGGCCAACATAAGCTGTATACCAGCTGTAAACAAGTTAACTTCTGTGATCCCACTGCCAGGAAAAGGGTTATAAGAGCATTAAACAAACACAGAATTTACAAGAAGAACATCAAGAGATTGGGTAGACTGCCTGACAACCACATCATTCTTCTTCCCCCCTGCAAACCTGCGGGATAATAAACCCTTCTCTCTTCCGTATATAGATAGATATATAAACAAACTGCTTTTTCGAGAATTCAGTGTCAACAGTGTCTCAAACTGCTTTTTAAAGCTTTTCTTCTGCTTTTTTTTTTTGGGGGGGGAAAGGGGGGAAAAGGAAGGAACATAAGCAAATGGGTCTTCCATTGACCTACAAATATGTTACAGTTTTAAAATGAAAAAGTGACAGTGCTTGTTTTCAAACTACTCTAGCTGCAGGAACATTATTTTTTGCAACGTATTTTAAGCAGAAACATTCTCCAAGAAAAAACTTTCCTATTGATAAGGCTTTTTTGTCATTTACAACAGTCAAAATCTTAGAAATATGTGCAAAGACTAAGGTTCATGTTAAAGCAACAATATGTAAGGTATTTCTTATTTTCAAACCATCTATGGTGCTTCTGGCTGCACGAACAGACATGCTGCTCAAACCAGGCAGCAGGCTGGCGGGTTGGCAAGTTTCTCTTGCTTCCTTGAGAAAGTGGCTGTCACTGGAGGGGTGGGAGTCCTGCAACTGAGACTTTCCTTGCTATCACTTAAGTCTTTTGTGGTGGGTTTATATTTTCCCATCACACTCTCACAGCTCTAAAACAACCAAAGGCAGTTGTTAACCTTTGAGCTGGAGGATGCACATCTACCAGGTGAGTGCTGGACAACAATCCAGACCCAGGAGAACAGTGTAACAGAAGGGTCTGAGCTTCAGTGATACGCTAAAGAAAAGCTTTAAGAAACCTTATGAGTTTAAGACAATTTCTACCTTTGGCAAAGTAGAAATCGTGATCAGGCTGGGGAAAACCCCCCATCTGAGTGTCAGTGTAAGACCAGGCAATTTCCAGGGAAGTCCAATTTTCAACCCTGTCACATGCCGGATGCCCAAGCAGTAAGACAGCCCCAGCACTGCCCTGCACCACTGTCCCTATCCCAGCATGCCCTTATTTACACAGTAAACCTGTATTCCATCAGTTCATCTGGTTTTGGAATGGGTGTTCAAAAACAAGAGAAGACAACAAACCTGCACTTCAGAATTTATTGATGGAGATAGAGGAGGTGTGTATTTCAGGGCAGCCTAAAAGGCTCCGCTGTTCTCAGAGGGAATCAGGAATATAGCCAAGAAACAGGCAGATATTCATCAAGGGAACTGTTTTGCTACTAAATGGCCAATTGAAGCCCCTACTATTCTGTCAGATATCTATGTCACTGCAGCCCCAATAAATAAACCCTTCTGATTAGTTATGAGACTATCTAGAAATCTCCAAGAGACTGATAGCATTTGCTTTGCCAGCTGGTTAGTCATTGCAACTCCACAGTCTCAAAGGGACAATAACTTAAAAGAAGAAAAAAAAAAAACAAAACAAACAAAAAAAAAACCCAAAGACAGCACAAACTTCTTGTCAGTGTATTTCTTCTTCTCTTATTCCTCAAGTGTGTATGTTTTTACCTAACCAGCAAAGATGGCAAATTATCTTTTACAGGTACAAAGAGCTGTAATATGAGTGAGGCAGAGTTTATCCACATTTATACACTGGATCAACCAGTTAGTATTTGCTAGTTAACACTGTCCTGACCAGATGGACTTCTAAAATAAGTCACCAGAAGATTTCACAGGTTTACCAGACAGAGTTCAGAACATCAGAACAAGAATGATTTGAACACTAGCAAATGAAGATGGCAAGGAACTCCCATGCTGGTTTTGCATGGCGCTATCAGATGCACAAAGTCTGTGGCTTTAATTCTCACACTATCTTTGATGACACATATGTATTATCTATAGATTAGATTAGTTCCCCTTTTCAAAGTCAGACTCATGGCAGGGCTGCTTTTCTCTGGCAAAAAAAACCCCAACCAAACAACCAAGGCTTACAGCAATCACAGCTTCTTGGTGCTCACAGCCAACACTGACTACTAAGAAACTGGAATAGAACTCTACAGGGAGAGGATAACAACACTGCCTATGGATCAGGCACCCAGATAATCACCTGGGTAGGTTTCATAGGGTTGGAGAAGGATGTCTTAGCATGAGGACATTGTTTTTATAAATCATCTCTCCACCATCCACTGATATATACATACTAAGTCAGGAAAAAGAAAACAACAACAAAAATCAAATAACAAACAATGATCAGTAGGGAAAATTCAAATCCATAGTTTTATAACATTTCCACAGGTTTGTTGCATTGTATATATTAATGGGTTTTGAGCAATTTCTTTTCCTCCCTCCCTGTGTTGAGCCAATAGTCTTCCTGTTCACTTTGGGAATCAATTCAAAGCTGCTCTGTAGAGTCAAAACAAATGCTGGATTATCAACCAAGGGATATGCTTCCCACATTTAACTTAATGGAGTGTTAATGTGATAGCTCGTATGTGACTACCTCAATATTAATACACTGGACAAAATACAAAACAGCTCGATTTATTGAATTATCTATGAAAGGACAGAAGTCTATTTTCAAGCTTAGATATTTCATTAGATCCTAAACCTTATTTACAAAAGCATCGACTATGACTCCTTCCCCATCAGAAGGGATGGCGTTTGGCGGCTCCAGCATTCAACACAGGAGTATAAACAATTACTTCTATCCTCTGCTGGAGGTTTAAAAAGTATAAGCAACTGAAGGAAACTATAGCTGGCCTAGATCAAACGATCACCTATGCAGGTCTTCAGAAGGGCAGGTTCTTTTAAGAATGAGACATCTCCTGTGGAGTAACTTAATTTATGTTAACACTTACAGGAAAAATTAGATGGCAAGTGATTTTGTCTGCCTAAGAACAACTTACTTTCTCCTACTAGATACAGAACACCCATAGAAATTTGCCCTGTTCCATAAAGGGAAGGCTAGTGGCACTGTACTGAAGCCAGCACACCTCACCTTTGCAGGCAATGGAAACTTCAGCATATCTTAAATTATTAGAACCAAAAATAACATGTAACAAGTGTAAGACCATCTCCTACTCTCATAATACACTACTGCCTCCAACAGTCAAACTGGGGAGATCCATTACAACCCACTGCCTGGACATTTCTCTTGCAGCCTGTATCACTTTAAAAATATTCTATCGTTAACCAAGCTGAATGCTAATGATCATGTGAAGCCCAATGGAAATGAAGAAATTGAGAATTGCTACATAAGAAGTTTCTACTTTTAGGAAAAAAAAAAAAAAGTAGGGAAAAAAATCAGTATGACAAGAAAACATTTCAATTTAGAAATCTTTTGGGTTTAAGTCAAATACACCATTTTAAAGCATAAATTATTTCTAATACTACTGACAGCTTCAACTTATCATCAGCAGCTTACTCACACCTAAATTCAGTGAAAAGAAAACACAGAATATCTGAGCGGGAGGTGTATCAGTGCCCATCTGTAGTGGTCTGTACTGACGCACTGCTGTGCTTTCCCGTAAAACACACCTACATGGATTAAGAGGGCTTGTGTTCCTCGTCCCACAACAGTCAGTTGACAAGAACAAGCATAAACTAACTCTAAACTCTTCAGCAGTATTATTGTCGCTTTGCTGTAATACAGGATAGAATTTCACAAAAATTGGTCTAACTAGGAGTGAACAAATCAGCCAATTGCACAGTGGTCAAATTTGTTACCACAGGCATTAACTGCAGTCCTACTTATTTATGAGAACCAGGCTTCCCAGGTAACGCCGTAACAATCTCAGCTCGCTCCCCCCGCAGCACTCGATCACCCACGTTGTTACAGCAGCACAGCAGGCACCACAAGCTCCTGGCCAGCCACTACATCCATTTCTCATCGTCACGTTTTCTTCTGTGTGACTGGAGAAAGGCTGGATCCCCGTTGTCCTGAAGCCTATCAACAACACTGTAGAAGGCAAAAGGAATTCCAGCTTTGTTTCCTTTTGGGGATCTATTTTTCTTCCTTTTCAGGAGAGAAACCAGGCTTTCCAGGCTGGTAGTACAAACATCAAGTTGCTAAAAAACAGTCAACATTGTCTCCAACTATAGTATCAGTGATGTAACTGCCATCTGACAGGGTTTGGTGTTGGTTTTGGGGGGGAGGGGTTTTGTTTGTTTGGCATTTTTTGTTTGGGTTTGGTTTTTTTTTTTGTCAACACAAAACCTTTGGAGCCTATAAAAGTGAAAGAGATGTGGGGTAAAGGGCAAGCAACTCCCAAGAAAAGTTATGAATGGAAACATGCTACAAAGCCTTCTCTCCTTTCCACCCCGGTAACTACTGCTGATCAGGACAAATCTTTCAGATGATGCAGAAACTGATCTATTATCTTTTGCGGGTTTCTTAAAATACTCTAAAAACAGAATTGTATGCCGCATTAAGAACATAGTTTTATTTCATCTCAGACAGCACAAAACACTCTCTGTATATATACACAGCAACTCCTTTCCTGAAACAAAGTTTTCATTGATCCTTTGCCACAGACTCAATTATTGTTTCTAATCATGATCAACATTTATTTAAGGTACTGTGGACCCTAAACAATGTAAACAATAAAAGCATCTGTCCATGTTGACATGAGTGTCACTGGTAGGTTAGATACCTATATCAAATGGTCCTGAGGGCATTCTTTTTAAATTCTGAAAGCCCAAAGTAAATTTAAATTACAATTTACAGAATAATCTTTAAATCAGCCACCTTTTGAGGTAACGTTATCTTGAGTAGATAAAAATCACAATATGTCAATTAAATCCCAGGAAATTTTCCACTGTTTTAAAACATAATCCTAAAGACATTTTTTTTTTAAATACATAAAAGCCTTTTTTTTCTTTTTTTAAATGTGGGAGATTCTCCAAAATTCCCAGTCCTCCTCACATCCACAGGGAAAAACAGTCTTTTTGTAATTTAGCAATTACAAGTACACATGTAAAAAAGTAGAAACCAAGACATTTTAAGAAGACATTTTAAAAGTAAAGATAAAAAGAAGAAAGGTGCTTGACCATAAGATATTTGGAGGATTTCAAGTCGTATCTTCCACAGTCTCATTTTAAAAATAAGCAGCCTTTCCTTTTTCCTCCCCCTCACCCCAAATGCTGAGGAAAACAGTCACCAAACACACTCAAGTAGCCTCAAAGTCACACGTGCTCCATTGCAAATCTTGCTTTCAATGTGTCTATTGTTTGATGGCTGGTGTTTCAACATCCACAACCTGAACAGAAAAAGGTCAGATCGAGTCTTCTGGCACTCACAGACCTGCACCAGGCCCCACCAAGAGAAGACTGATGCTACAGTACATTTCGAGAGAAGGAAGTGGAGGTTTGAATCCAAGACCAACTATGTTTGGTAGAAGGATCCTTATTCTCCCACAGACCGCCAGCAGTGTTTAGTTTTGCAATATTCCTCTGGGAAACTTTTCTGCTGGTACTGGTAATACTTCTGAGTTAGGATTCTGCCACGGAGCTGCATTACTGCCCCAGTATTACGACCTGAACAGGTTCCCACCGGTGAGAGGTTTTAGGTGTACACCCCAGCACAGGGCTCACTTTCCTTCCCCCTACCCCTCCAGGTTTTGCTTCAGCTCTCGGTTACCCCTGGTGCCCTCACACCTACCGCCCTCCCTCCCCTGCCCGGGGAGGGGAGGCTGCACCAGTAACCTTCCAGTGTGCAAGGCCAAGGTCCATATTGCAGCTGGAGAGAAGCTGTTGCTAAAGATTCCTTAAAAGCTTTGGCACTTCAAGGCAGTTGGAACTACTCAACCAGAGCTGGGAGCCAAAGCTTTGCCACAGCATTAATGGGCTTTTGCCCTTTTAAATTTTATAAGCCTGTCGCCTTTCTGATGCACACAGTTTTATTCAGAGTCCTAAATGGCCATTTCATATTTAAAAGAAAGCTTGCATAGGTAGCACCCTAAAACTACCCCAGGTCATTCATCTCCCCCGCTCTCCTACTGTCTCTTAGGAAACCTTTGATAGAGCATTTGTTCAGGCTGCCAAGTTAAATCCTCTTCTCTCATGTCAATGCATTGAAAAAAGCAGTCAGAACACCAGCTCCACTCAGGCCTGCCGAAGTAAATGGAGAAAACCAATTCCTCTGGCACTACAGAGCCATTAAGCCGTTTGCAGATTATTAACTGAAGCACAAAAATATACACCGTGCACAACCGGACGGCACGGCGGAGCCATTCCTTAAGTTCGCTTCAGTCTCCATAAGCTGCCTATATGGCTGCAATTTGTAATCATTTGTGCA